>NC_058408.1:5613956-5653365 GCF_002201575.2 Neomonachus schauinslandi | reverse complement strand
GGGGGGGGGGGGGGGGGGGGGGGGGGGGGGCGGAATATCTTGAGATTTACCAGCTGCATTCTGACAGCCTCTAGAGATCACTAGATGCTCACCTGTAGACCTATGTGGACCCCCAAGGGGGACATGCCCCCTCAGCTTCTCTTCCAGACTTTTTTCTTCCCCTTCCTGCCCTATCACGGGGCTCACTTGTCAGAATTCTGGTTCAGAAATCAGATGACGTTCTGAGAAAAGGAACCTAGAGAGTAATGAGCTGGGGGGTGGGGGAAAGACTATTTACTTCCTCTCTTCAAGTGAGCTGCCTGCGTCCCGTAAGGGCTCAGTGTATCTGTGGCGACTTCGCTCTGATGTGACAGCATGAGGCGGTTGCTACCCTCAACGGCTCTGCTGCTCCTAGGTAAGTCAGAGTCACTTGGGCTGCGAGAGAAGCTCCAGATGCCCTGGGGTTCAGCAGAGCCCACTTTTCAGGCCGGGGAGAGGACCCCTACCAAGGAATAGGACCCCTTACCACATGCAGAGCGCTCAATAGAGCTCCCAGGACAAACCCCTGGGGCGCTAGAGATGAGAACGCAGGCTCTGATTTGGGCATAACCGGGAAGCGAAGGGGGACTGGGAGGTCTCTGTTCCTTCACCCTCTGGGGCTCAGTTTCCCTATCTGTAAATTGAAGGCTATGGACCAGATAGATGGTCCCTAAGTTCTGTCCCTTCCGTTCTGACGTCATTGGGTTCCCCTCCAAGACTTCTGATTTCCACCCTTGTGGGAGGACTTGGGTTGATGTGGTGTCTCTGGCTTGATTCAGGGAAATTCAGTCTGTACCCTTGTTTTGGGAGTTTGAGAAGAGGGACTAAGGAGGAAGGGAGTGGTGTTGGAAGCAGGGATGTGGGTGGAAGGCAGGACAGGAGACGTTGACACTGGTGACTAGAAGGCAGGCAGAGGGAAAGGTAGCCACCATACATACCTTGATTCTTGGCGACACGGGACTCCCAAGGCAGGGGCTGGCAGGGGAATTTACACCCCTTCCACACTCCAGCCCCCTGATGTCCACTTCTGTTCAGCATTTGTTTCGCCCTTTTGTCTTGCAGTTTCTGCTGGCACACAAGCTGGTGAGTTTGCTTTGTGGTCTCGATGGATCCAGCTAGGCACGCAGTGTGTACCAGCCACGGGGCTCTGGGAAACGCGCACCACATGGGAAACAGTTGGTGTGGGGTTGTCAGGGGGCACTTCCCCAGTACAGTCGGCCTTGGCCCTAGGCTTCTCTGGCTAATTTTCCTCAGGATAATGAGAGGCCAGAAATGGGGCTAAGTGCCTTGAAGCCAAGATGTTCTGAGTCTGAGTCACCGACCAAGGCGGAGTCACCAAGCATGGGTTTGCAATGGGCTCGCTCTGGCTCTGAGCCTCCCCGGGAATGCTAGTGTAAGGCCCGCTCCGCTCCCTGCCCTAATCCACCCTCTCTTGGTTCCTTAGCAAACCTCACAAAGGCTGTGGTGGTCCTGGAGCCTCCATACAATAGGGTCCTCACGTTGGACAGTGTGACTCTCAAGTGCCAGGGGACCGATCCCTTTGGGGACAGTTCCACCCAGTGGCTGCACAATGGGACCCTCATCTCAGATCAGACCAGCTACTTCATCAAAGCCGCCATGATTGAAAACAGCGGCGAGTACAGGTGCCGGAAGGGACTCTCCGAACTCAGTGACCCCGTGCAGCTCGAAGTCCACGTGGGTGAGTGGGTGAAGGGGAAGAGGGGACTCGCCAATAGAGGGTGGAAGCGGAAGACTTGAGCAGACCCAAGACTTGGGGGTTAAAACTGAGACGAGATGATCTGTGGCCACCCTGAATTATACCAGAGTCATAGTCCTATCTCCAAGCAGGCCTTGGGCAAAATGTCAAAAGCTGGTGCCTAATGGACCCAGGACCCTGCAGGGCACAGTCCCAGCAACCACCATTCACATAGAACGTACCCAAGAGCATGGTGTCACCTGAAGGTCAGGCCATGCTGTTAGTGCTCACTGATATTTATTGAATAAGTTAATGGTTCTGTTTTTATGACCCCCATCTCCCTCTGACTCTCAGGCGCACAATGCCCTAAGTGACCCTCCAAATCCTTCCAAACGGCCCAGGGTCCTATCCACCACCCTGTCCCCATCAATGCCACACTCAAACTTAAACTTCAGTGTAACTCTCCTAGTGGGGATAGAGACATGTTCAGCCTGCACACGGGTCATGGAACGGAAGTCTTTAGCATTGTTTGCAGAATGCAGGCATCAGAAGCAGGTGAGGGAAGGATGTCAGAGGCAGGCTACGTCCCGCTGTCCCTGGAATCACAGCACCTGTGTACCTGCAGTGTCCCCTCTCAAGCCTGACGCTCCTTCAATGGCTGCCTCAGGGTCACCATGTGTACAGGTGGAAGGAGCCTGGAGGGGAAGGGGGGCCTGACTTGCAAAGAGTTTCACGGAACTAGGCCTCTGAAGCTGACTTTCGCGGCTCCTTAGCCTCTGACCACCATGTAGCTGACACGGTCTTCGTGCTACGGAGTTACGGGGAGGAATGTCTATTCCCTGGCTAGGTGAGGCGTGGCTACCTTAGACCAAATAAAATGGGTTATTAGAAAAATCAAGCCTGAGAGCTATTAGTTTGCCTTGGAGTTCGATCTAGAACCTGGCTTTGGAAGTCCCGTCAATGAGAATTGTACTAAGCTGTGACCATGAGCACTAACTTCACCAGGAAAAACTCTCGATCATCTTTCAAGACTCGTTTCACTTTCTCCTCTGAGAAGTCCTCTTTGTGCCATTCTCTTTGGCCCTTGAGACCTTTGTTCTTTGCCTGTTGTAGCACGCTGTGTTGGAATTATTTCTGCGTATGTGTTTTTCTGTGTTGGGTCTACAAATTCTTTGAGGTTAGGGATCATGTGTCTTTGTCAGCGGGTAACCCCAGACCGCACAACACCTGGTACATTAGTGAGTGCTCAACCAAATCTTCGCTGAATGGATGTACATATGGACATTCATGAAGTCCATGGCAGGACAGACTGGCCCAAAGGCCACCAGACTATCTATATGTATTCTTATAACCATAATCTTTTTTTTTAAAGATTTTATTTATTTATATGACAGATAGAGACACAGCAAGAGAGGGAACACAAGCAGGGAGAGTGGGAGAGGGAGAAGCAGGCTTCCCGCAGAGCAGGGAGCCCGATGCGGGGCTCAATCCCAGGACCCCGGGATCATGACCTGAGCCGAAGGCAGACGCTTAACCAACTGAGCCACCCAGGCACCCCTCAACCTTTCTTTAATGGAGCAAATCGTCATTTTTTTTTTAAGATTTAAATTATTTATTTATTGAGAGAAAAAAGAGAGCTCATGAGTGCGTGGGTGGAGGGGTAGAGGGGGAGGGAGAGAGAGAATCTCCAGCAGACTCTGTGCTGGGCATGGAGCCCGATGTTGGGCTCGATCCCACGACCCTGAGGTCATGACCTGAGCTGGATCCAAGAGTCAGACGCTCAGCCAACTGAGACACCCAGGCACCCCACAAATCATCATTTTCAAATGCAATTTATACTCTCTGACCTAGAACTTATGGTGGCTGCTTGTAGCCTTACTTGCCATAGCAAATCCCAGGGCAGCCCTAAGGACCCTGCAGATGGCTTCCCCCCTACCTCTTCCCTTAGTCCCTCTGTTCTACCCTTACGGTTTGATTTGTGTGTCCCTCTTCCCCGTTAGACAAAAAGTCTTGGTGTGACATGAGTTCTCCTGCAGGGCCCAGTGGGCTTTTTCCCGAAGCAAGCTCTGCAGGGATGGCTCCCAGGCTGGCTCTCCATGGCGTCCCAGGATCTGGGTGGTGAGTGTCCCCTTCCCAAGGTCTTGGCTCTGATTGCTGAGGCCCCCGGGCCGTGGCCTCCGTGTCTTTCAGGTTGGCTGTTGCTCTGGACGCCTCGGCAGGTGTTCCAGGAGGGGGAGCCCATTTGGCTGAGGTGCCACAGCTGGAAGAACAAGCCCGTATGGAACGTTCAATATTTCCAGAATGGAAAAAGCAAGAAGTTTTCTTATAATAATTCTGACTTCCACATTCCAGCAGCAACAAGCAAACACAGTGGCTCCTACTTCTGCAGGGGGCTTATTGGGAAGAGAAACGAGTCTTCAGAGCCTGTGGACATCATCATTCAAGGTAAGAGCTGCACAGCTCTCGAGGGTCCAGAACCCCCTGGGCATGGATGGAGTCTGCACTCAGACTGTGAAGATGAGTGGAAAGGAGATTCTGGAATATTCCACAGGCTTCTTTACAAGGGGTTCTGGGGGTGTCATTGACTCTGCACAAACAGAAGCCACATTTCCTGCCCCATAAGTACACCTGTCCCTCCTTGCCCCAGTCACACCACGCCCACAATGTTATGTGTCCCTAGAGTGCTAGCCCATCTTCACTGCCCTCCTTTCCTCTCCAAGCCTCAAGTCTTAGCCAAGAACCAACCTGGTGGGCGCCCCTCACTGGCTCACAGAGAGGGCATGGAAACTGGGTCCCGGTTCTGCTGCTCATTAATCATGTAACAGTGCATAAACCATTAGTCTCTGAGTCTCAGGTTCCCCTTCTGTAACAAAGATGAGTTGACGTTTATTGGGCACCTTTCAGTGTGCTCGACACCCCGCTAAGTGCTTCTTTCCATGCACCCAGTTTGACCATCACAGTGACCCCCTCACCACAATGTTATGAGGTTATAGGTATTATTGAGTCTACCTTACGGATGAAGTAACTCTAACCGAGGGGAGAATGGGGGGGGGCGCGTTAATGTGTCTCTAAGATCACACCAAAGATTCAAAGACCTTTATCTTTTTTTTAAGATTTTATTCATTTAGGGGCGCCTGGGTGGCTCAGTCGTTAAGCGTCTGCCTTCGGCTCAGGTCATGATCCCGGGGTCCTGGGATCGAGCCCCGCATCGGGCTCTCTGCTCTGCCGGGAGCCTGCTTCTCCCTCTCCCACTCCCCCTGCTTGTGTTCCCTCTCTTGTTGTGTCTCTCTCTCTCTGTCAAATAAATAAATAAAATCTTTGGGCCCCTGGGTGGCTCAGTCGTTAAGCGTCTGCCTTGCTCAGGTCGTGATCCCAGGGTCCTGGGATCGAGCCCCGTATCGGGCTCCCTGCTCCGCGGGAAGCCTGCTTCTCCCTCTGCCACTCCCCCTGCTTGTGTTCCCTCTCTCTCTGTGTCTCTCTCTCTGTCAAATAAATAAATAAAATCTTAAAAAAAAAAAGATTTTATTCATTTATTTGACAGAGAGAGAGAGAGTACAAGTAGGGGGAGGTGTAGGCAGAGGGAGAGGGAGAAGCAGGCTCCCCACCGAGCCGGGAGCCCGATGCGGGGCTCGATCCCGGGACCCTGGGATCATGACCTGAGCGGAAGGCAGACCTTACCAACTGAGCCACCCAGGGGACCCAGACCTTTATATTTATTTAACCACCAGATAAAAGGAAAGAATTGCACACCAAATTTCTGCCTTAACAAGAGTCATTTTTCTCATCCCTCTGCTTCTCCCATTAGGTTCAGCAGTTCCATCCACCTTACCACTCCTACATTGGCCCCAAATCCCTTTCTCCCTGGTGATGGTACTTCTATTTGCGGTGGACACGGGGCTGTATTTTGCTGTGCAGAGAGACCTTCATAGCTCAATGAGGGGCTGGAAAAGCAGCAAAGTCTCCTGGAAACAGGGCCCTTAGGACAAATGGGGGTAATAAAAGCAGCACCTTGGAGCCTCCTTCTGGATTCAGAACCCCATTATCCCCACCAGACAACTCTGGGAGCAGGAAATCCGCACCTCAGGATCTAGGCTGAGGATCTTCCACTCGACTCCATCCTGTCTTGGTCTCTGCTGGAAAGGAAGGGTCTGCGATCTCTGGGGGCCAACCATGAAGCCCCAGTGAGTAGACACAGTACTCAGACTTGAAGTCTCAGAGCTACCCAGCTACTTGCTCTGCCCTACTGTCTGTCGCAGCAAAGCCACAATGCAGACTGTGGATGGTGACCCAATGTATGAACTTGTTCTTAAATAACAGGATAAGTAAATAAAAGAATTATGGCCGAGGGCCAGCTGGGTCGTGGTCTACATCTGTTGCTGCCACCCTAAAACCCCTTCCATATAGATTGTGGGGGCTGTTGAGGGTCGAGGGGAGACAGCAAAAGGGGGTGGCTGAGAAAGAGCAAGGCAGTCCAGGACGGACCAGGGGAAACCCCTGCCTGGACTGTCTTCCTAGAACGTGAGCGGTAGTGTAGGTACAGAAAAATCACAGGGTGATGTAGAATTGATTTTTCAGGGGAGCCCCTGTCAGAACTGGGATGGTGTGTGAATATTTAATGATGAACGCTCTTGATGTCTGTCATGAGTAGAAAATGCTCCCGGAAAGGGGTTGGGGATGGGAGGGTCTTGGAAAAGAAAGAGCAGATCAAACTCTGTGTCCATAGGAAGGAGAGCCACATTGCTGTCCCAGATCAAGCTCAGTGAACAGAGCTTGCTCTGGGTCTGAACTGAGAAAGCATGACAGGAAAGAGTCAACAGCAGCTGTTCAGGAGGCAATGGGCAGGACATGAGGACATTTGTGGGCCAGGATAGTAGGAATTAGAGAGAGGAGATGCAGGGACTATGACCAGCTTTCTGCTTCAGTATTTAATACAGCTCCAGCTCCAGCTTCACATCATTCATACACCAAATGCTGGATAAGCGATACTAAATGTGCTCGACTCTGCTGAGTTAAACTTTGAGACTTTGAAATCTGTCGGCCTGGCAGTGACGATGGAGTGGGGGTGGGGTCACGAGCGTGGCTTGTGGAAGAAAGCTTAGCTGTGTCTTTCTGTATTAGAAGCTTTAAACAGAGCATTTCTTGATTCCAATAAAGCATTGAACAAGATCTTGCATGCTGCTCTCCAAAGATGGAAAAACCATGACCTGAATGGTAAAATCCATTTTTTCTCCTGCTGTCTGAAATTCTACCAGGGATGAGTTTGGGTTAATGAAATCATATCCTCACAGCTCACACGAATCAACCAGTTGCAGACTCAACCAATCTTGCTGAGACAACTTGGTGAAGGGGACTTTTACAGGTGGTGTGGGATGGGAGGGTGGGTGGCTGTTAGAGTTAGTTCCGAGCAGGTGGTGGACAGGAGAAGGCATCCCCAGGAAGGAGATAGGGGCCTGGACAGAGGTATAGGTTAGTTAGGCGTCAGTTATGAGCTACATGCCAACATGATTCAAGCTTGACGTTTGAATATTACATGAGATCCAGACGTGAGGCAAGTGCATCGGGAAACCCCATTCAACTCACATCTAGGGGGCCTGGGTGGCTTGGTTGGATGCCTGCCTTGGGCTCAGGTCATGATCCAGGAGTCCAGGATCAAGCTCGGGGAAAGACTCCCTGCTCAGCTGGGGGTCTGCTTCTCCCACTGCCCCTCACCCCACTCTCATGCTCTCTCTATCTTTCTCTCAAACAAATAAATAAAATCTTCAACTCACATCTATTTAGTACTTATGATGCCACGAGCTTGGGCTTAGGTGCTGAAGGTAGAGAGATGAACAACATGGGGACATTCCTCGAAGAGTTTTCATTCTAGGGAGAAAAGCCCAGAGGAGGGAATGAAGAACAGCCTGCAGAGAAGAGGCTTAGTTTTGTGGTGGTGAAGGATGAGTAGGAGTTTGCCAGGCAAGGGGGACAGACGCTGAAGAGAAGTTTGCCAGGCAAAGATTCAAAAGCCAGAGTAGGGCTCAAGAAAGTAGTTTAGCTGTTTTCTAGTGTAAAGAGCCAGGGAGGGAGAGGAGCGAGTTCAGGGGCCAGATCATGAAAGGCACTGCCTTCCAGGCTAAGGAGCGCCCAGCCGGCCAAGCAAGCCTTTGAGGGATTTTAAGCAGAACAAGTTTGCATTTTAGGAAGCCTCTCTGGCAGCTACGTGGAGGAAAGAAGGGCGGGGCGCGGTTTGAAGACAGGAACCCCCCCTCCCCCCGGAAAGCCGGGTAGTTACTGCAGTAACACAAGGGGGAAGTGGTGAGGACGTGAAAGGCAGCGAGGCTGGAGAGGAAGGTGCCTACTGAAAAGCCAGAAGGCATTCTCTCCAGACACGGGTAAGCAGTAGGACTCAGCATGAGTAGGGGCCCAGGTTCCGGACACGACTGTTTTATGAGTTAGGAAATCCAAGCGCAAAGGCAAAGCAGGCACAGATGTGCTAACGAATTCATCTTTGGCTTAGCAGTACTTGCTTCCTTTGGTCGGCAAACATTTTTAATCAGTTTCACCGGGCAGTTTCCGTAGGACCTAAATCAAGCCGCTAAAAGGCTTGCTACCAACCGCAGGGCGGATCTTGCAGACGGACCGTCTGGGAACACCAGGGGGGCTGGAGAGTGAGAGCCTGACAGCAGCGCCCAGACCTCCGCGGCTTCCGCGCCCCGCGAGACACACCCCAGGTTCAAAACGCTCAACCACCGTCCCTGGGTGGGCTCGAACCACCAACCTTTCGGTTAACAGCCGAACGCGCTAACCGATTGCGCCACAGAGACAGGCGAAGGCTGATGCCTCTGCCAAGTCAATTCACCGCAGAGAACATTCGTACTGCTTCCTCCTGCGCCCCAAAACCCGGGCTGGGCTGGCGCCTTTCCCGCGCACCGGGCGGCCCGAGAGAAGCAGGGCTTTGCCCCGCGCTGGCACCTGCTTAGACCTGGGACCAGCCTCAGTGTCCGCCCAGACGAGGCCTAGAAGCCGGAGCCGCCGAGGTCTCTGGGGAAGCCCTTAACGAAGGCTCTCTGTGGGCTCGCGAGTTCCCTTGGTTTTGCTCCAGAAAGTACAGTCAACTTTTTTTTTTTTTTTTGCTGATCTAGACAATTATGTGTTCGTGTCAGCTTGTTATTGTGAATATTTAAAATACGGCATCACGTGCCCGATCCTGCCCGGCACAATGACGTGTTTAAGCAAGGGAGCCTAATAGACCGAGACTAATCTCCAGCCCCAGCTGTTTTGAAAGGTTTCCTCTAGCGTATTAGGCACCCGGGCAGAACATAGAGTTTATTAAATGCCAGTGACTGAAGGACTTTCACATTGAAATATCCGGATCTAAATATCCGAGGGCAGAGACCCCGCATCCAACATCATCAGGCCAGGGATCCTGGTCAGGACTGGGCCTCCTCTTCTGCCTGGAGGGAAGCTCCTCTCTTGGTTCTTGGCCCATTTCGCAGCCGCAGGCACACCCAACCGCTCTACCTCCGTTCTTTGCCGCACCCGGGCACCCACAGTGTGTGGCTGGTTCCGGAGGCCCCTCGCCAGCCCCCACCCAGAACCTCCTCCTCCTTCCACACCCCCGCCCTCTGCTCCAGTTTACGTGCAGGTCAAAGTTTCCAACGATGTTGGGTGAAATGAGCGTACACACTAATGCAGATAGAGGGGCATGGGCATCAATTGTGTGTGTGTGTGTGTGTGTGTGTATCTCAGATAAGGTCGCCAAATGATCTCTGCATTGAGACTACCCTTTTTTTTTACACTTTAAAAGGTGGGTTTTAAATGTTCTTGGCTCTATAAAATTATGGTGAGGATAAGTGATAGTTGTGGCTGTGGTTGTTTTCTAAATTTCCTAACTTGGCAAAATAAAAAGTTGGCAACTCTATATTGACCACCAACATTTTAGGGGAAATTTTACTCATCTGCGAAGTCCAAGTTTAGGAACCGCTACTCTCGCCTTCACCTCTTTTATTGGATTGGCAGCAGGAATTAAAAATTACTTTCCAGTTTATTCTAAACACAGATACATTTCCTATGCTTCCCTTTGCATGGACACGTAACAGCGATCCGAAAGAAGGCCAAAAAAAACCAAAAAACAAACTGAGGCATGAAAAAGATAGCACAAAATGGGATGGTGAAATAAATCCAAATATATCAGTAATCACAATGTATAGAAATGGAGAAAATTTGCCAGTTAAAGTGGATTTTTTAAAAATATATTTTCTATTTTATCCTGTTTTACAAAAATGACATTAAAACATTTAAAAAAAAAAAACAGAAGGATTGAATGAAAAAGAATGGAAAAAAGATATGCCAGGAATGGTCTAACAAAAAGAAAGTTGGCACATAGCTATATAATACCAGACAAAATAAAGTGTAAGAAATGATGCATCATGAGGGATGGAGATGGTCACCAGATGGCAATAAAAGATTAAACTCATGATGAACATATAATAACTCTTACATGTATCTAATAAAAACAGCATTAAAATATAAAAGCAGGAATATTTGACCTACAAGGGAAAACTGACAAATTCATTTACAGTGAATCTTCAAATTCTATGGTGAGAGAATTCAACATACTACTTTCAGCATTTGATAGGTCAAACAGAGAGAAAAAAATTAAACATATGAACACAGTAAGCTTGGTTTAGTATATATTTACAACTCTGCAACCAATAATTTTTGGTTATACATTGTTCTCAAATGCATATGGAACATTTATAAAAATTGACTTTATATGAGGCCATAAAACAAGTCTTAACATATATCATGGAATTGGCGCTATATAGAATACATTCTTTGAACATAATGCAATTTAACTCAGAAATCAATTACAAAAAAATACCTTTTAAAACCCTCATATAGGGCTGCCTGGGTGGCTCAGTCGTTAAGCGCCTGCCTTCGGCTCAGGTCATGGTCCCAGGGTCCTGGGATCCAGCCCCACATCAGGCTCCCTGCTCCGCGGGAAGCCTGCTTCTCCCTCTCCCACTCCCCCTGCTTGTGTTCCCTCTCTCGCTGTGTGTCTCTCTGTCAAATAAATAAATAAAATCTTTAAAAATAAAAAAATAATAAAAATAAAACCCTCATATATGTGGAAAATTTAAAACCCATGCTTTTTAAATACCTCATGGAACAAAGAGAAATTGAATGGAAATTGAAAAATACTTAGATTGAAGAGTAATAAAAATATAACATACCCGAATTGTGGATTGTTCAAGGTTTTACATGTGCACGAGGGAAAAGGAACACTATACCAACCTTCAGTGTTTAGCATATGCGTTAAACAGTATTTTCTGTTAAATATATCTGTTAGAAAACAAACAAACAAACAACAGGCAACTTTTGGAATGCAGTTAATCCTGTTACAAGGAGGGAAATGTACAGGTCGTTACATGCTGATTGGGCAGGGCTATAACAATTAACTTCCCCTCAGAAACAGTCATCTTCTAGGGTCTGCTTTGGCTCTCCCTGGACACCCCAAAAAGCCAGCCCCCATACCACTGCGGGCCAACTCTAGGAAACTCTACGTGGGCACTGCCCAGAGGCCACCCAAGGCCTCCCAACCTGCAGGTCCAATTTAAGCCAACCTACTTTGAGTCCTGGTTATAGGTCCCTGTCCCTGTTTGTCTCCCAGGATGGGGCCACCGGAACCCTGGTCCAGGTAACAAGAGCCTCATGTCAATTTGGCCCCCCCCAAGACCGTGGCTGCACACTACCACTCAGTACTACTCTGTAGTCACTCCTGCTCGTGGCCACTTGTGGGAACTGAAGCCTCCACCCAACCTTGCTACCAAGAGTCCGGAAATAACAGAGAGCAGACAGGCAGTAATGGGTCACATTGAGAGCATCAGCCAGGTGCTGTGGCCTCTGCTGGCACTGGTGGCCGTCCTGTGGTAGGATGGAGGCTGTGAGGCAGACTGGGCCATGGGGGAAATGTGGGGCTCAAGGGTGACTGAGGGGCAGGCGCCTCTTTTCCGCAACTGTATTGTATTTTAACTTCAATTCATGGGACAAGGTTGTCCTTTTTTTTTTTTAAACTCCAAACATCCTCCCACCATTAATAATTGTTTTAGTAATAAAGTGCGAGCAGGGGTGTGGGGAGGGCAGAAGGAGAGTGAGAGAGAGAGAATCCCAAGCAGACTCCCTGCTGAGCTCAGAGCCCCATGATCACCACCAGAGCCAAAATCAAGAGTCAGACACCCAACTGACTTAGCCACCCAGATGCCCCACAGACAATATTTTAAAGACTAGAAAAAATATATTACAGTTGTTGTTGGTTCAACAGCAGATGACAAAGGATGCAGTATCATTAATACCCATCCTTTCCTAATTTTAGGAAAACAATTTCAACTTATTCAGACAAGTCAGCTAATGACTATCAACCTATTGGAAAGAAATTGCAGGAAGTTTTGCAGTTCCCCATTTTAAACCAGGGCTCAGATAGAGGCAGCTTTTAGCTAGTGACAGCTGTGGCAAACAAAACAACAATTATTAAAAATCAAATATTTTGGAGATGATTTGGAAGGTTGACACAGTATTTGCACTACAACTTACATTACCCGGAAATCAGTCTTATGAGATACATAAACACACATATCTATCTATCCATCTATCTATCCATCTATCATCTATCTACTTAAGGACTAATAGGGAATAGTTGAAATATATAATCCTGCAACTGTTTAAAATCTTCTGAATACTGGGCACCTGGGTGGCTCAGTCATTAAGCATCTGCCTTCCGCTCAGGTCATGATCCCAGGGTCCTGGGATCCAGTCCCACATCGGGCTCCCTGCTCGGCAGGAAGCCTGCTTCTCCCTCTCCCACTCCCCCTGCTTGTGTTCTTGCTCTCGCTATGTCTCTCTCTGTCAAAAAAAATAAATAAAATCTTTAAAAAAATAAAAAATAAAAATAATAAAATCTTCTGAATACCATTCATGGGTATGTGTCTCAATATAAATGAATCCTATAAAAATAATATTTAGTAAAAAGGGGGGGGGGAAAAGCTAGTTGCAAAAGACTATGTACCATCTGGTACCAGTTACATACATTTTAAAAGCATGAAAATCCAAATAATATATATATTTGATAACACATACACATGTACTGAAACTATTACAAAAGCCAAAGAAAGAATACACATAAAATCCAGAATGAGGGTTGCTCCTTATTGGGAGAAAGAGACACCAGATCTAGATAGATTACTTAGATTGCTTCTCATTCAAGGATGAGCCCAGTAAGGTTCTTAATCGCAAACAACAGCATCTACTCTAGCTTATTTAAATACAAAAGGATTTATTGAGGGCTACAGATAATTCACCAGGCATTAGGAAGACTGAGGAAACAGACTCGAGGCTGACTTCCAGGAATAACTCCCAAAACTATTCTGTATACAGGGCTACCACAGTACCCAGCAAAAACTGCTACAAAGCAAATTACAAAGCTTCTGCTGTTTCCGGTCTCTGCTCTAGAACAAAGCTGCATTGGCCACTACTTACACCGCCAAAATTATATCTCTGTTTCTCTCCCAGTTACAAATCAAAATCACGCTGAAGTACGTCCTGTTGGTGAAACCTAAATCATAACCAGAAACCCAGCCTCAGAGGAATCTAGAACATGTCCTTTTTAGCTCCCCAGCCTCAACAGCACAGGAAAGCAAACCAGAATGATACTGGAATGGGTGTTGAGCAAACCAATCCACATATTCACTACAGGGAGTAAACTGAAAAGCAAAAATAAAATAAAATAAAACGAACACCAAATTAAATATATAAAATATATTAAAATATAAGCAGGTAATGTTCCCACTTCTGCCTCTAATATAGGACTGTTAGAGAACGAGGGGATGAAAAGCTCTGAAGAACTATGTTGTCGTGGGCTACAGTTGTGTATATTATGATAAACTGTGGCAAGGGTCTGTGCATGTTTTTGTTCTTAAAAGACAGCCTGGGGGTGGGGAGAGGGAAGGGCTCCAGGTCCATGTGTTGAACTCCTCCCAAATTCCTGTGGAAAAGACCCCAACGGTGTAACAGAGGAAAGTTTATACCATCCCACTGATTCACGATATCTAAGAGAAAATTTGCAATCTACTGGGTTCATGATAAACAGCTCATAATCCAAGATGGAGTCAAAATGGTCTTGGAAATCAGAGTGGGACATCACTCACAGAGTTGAATATCAAAAACATGAGCAAGAAAAGAAGGGACAGCAGCATAAAAAAAAAAAAAAAAAAAACATAAGCCATTGACTCCCAGTCATTCACAATATCCAAGAGGAAGCTTGATATCTTCTGGTTTCACCATTGTCTTGTGGATCCAAGCTGAGACTGGAGTGAAGTATGTCCCAGACTTTGTGTTTTGTTTTGTTTGAGAGAGATGGATGGATTAGTAGCCATCAATGATGTCATTTCAAATCAGTGGTTGAGGGATGGGCTATTCAATGAATTGAATGGAGAACCATCAGGTGGAGGGATGGGAATAGAGTTAGAGAGTTACCCCATGTTGTATCTCAAAATAATTTCAAAAAGAAAGGGATAATATCAAAAAGCAAAAGGAAACAAAATTACTATAAGGAAAAGGGGGTAAAAACTGATCTGATATTGGGGTGGGAAGGAGTTTTCTATATATGAAAAAAAAAGTTAAAAAAACTACCAGGGAAAGTATTTGACTACATAAAAATTAGAAACTTCTGAAGTTCAAAAACACTATGAATAAAATTAAAAAGCAATTTCACTTTCCATCATGGTGGAGGAGTTTGCGTCGTGCTAACCACTCCATAGATAACAATTATAAACTCCTGACAAAATATTTTTTTAAAAAATCTGTAAGGCACTGGATAGCAATCAAATCAGATTGACAATAAAAGAGCATTCAAGCCCCAGAAGAAGGAATCACAATGGGTGAGATCCTCATCCTGAGGGCACTCACCAGGAAACTCAGGGCGTAAATGAATGCAGGAAACTAGTCCTATACCCAATGCACTGGGCTTCCAGACTGGCTGAAAACTGAAGAAGTCAAACTCAGAAAAGAGATAGTCTCATCCAGGAAAACCAAATCTGCAAATCAAGCTCTCATATCTTTGGGTCACCCTTGAACTGAGTATGGACCGACCACAGATTTCACCGAGGCCATGCTGAAAGTAATGGCTGGGGGGTGAAAGAGTACCCAGCAGAGATTTCAAGAGCTGCCCCACCAGAAGAGCCAGAAAAACACCGCGGGAACAAAAATGCTTAAAAACAGGAGATTCGTTAAAGAAATGATGATGTGGCCACTTAATATAGCACAACGAAGCCATTAAAATAATGTTTTGGACTAACATTTAATGAATTTAGAAATATTCACATTTTTAAGTAAACACTCAAGTAGGTTAAAAAACGATATGCACAATGTGATTCCAGCTTTGCATTTAAAAAATGCGGAAGAGATAAACACACAGCAAAATATTAATAGGGATTTCCTGGGTGATGGAAATATGGATGCCTCTTCTCTCTTTGTGGTTTGCTTATCTCCCATATTTTCTACAAGGACTATATCTTACCCTTATATTCAGGAACAATAGTATCTTTTTAAAGCATGAGCCAGCTGTGAGTGCAGGGTACTACTTCAAAGGACTTTAGCCCCATAGTGTCTCAAAACTGTAGCTTGGCTCCTCCACGTTACAGATGAAGAAACCGAAGCCCAGAGAAAAATGGCTTGCGCCAAAGCAAACAGCTGCTTACTGATTGTCAGACTAGAGCTCATTTCTGTTTGCTCACCTTGGTTGTAGTAAGGCAGCAGAAAGAGCGCGAACTTTTGAGAACGTGGGCTGGGCACAGGTGGATAGCAATATACCCGGGAGAAAGAAAGGAGGTAAGTCGTCGGTGTGGGAGAGGGCAAGAAGGAGAGTGAAAATCTGGAATACAGGGCTCAAGGTAGAGCCTGGATCCTGGAATTTTCTCTCGGTGGGCAGCAAGAAATCATGGGCATGGGAGAAGTTACACTCAGTGGCAGGCCTCTTCAGCGGTACATCAGAGGGAAACTTGCTTGCAAGGTTAAGAACCAGGGTCAAAATTACCGTGCCTACCGGTCCTCCCGCCCATCATCCAAGAAATTCACAGGTGACAACCATGCTCATGGAGAGAACCTAAAATTATTTGGGAATACCTTTTGTTTCTGCGGTAAGCGAGAACGTAGACTAAGGAAGGGAGGAGAAAAAGATGCGGTTTCTGTCTCCCCGTCGGGGAATCGAACCCCGGTCTCCCGCGTGACAGGCGGGGATACTCACCACTATACTAACGAGGAAAACTGCGTCACCAACCTCAAAATCATTGTTTAGAAAGTTACCTCTAAGTTGCCGGGACAATTCCTTTTGTGAAACATAGCTGATTGTTTCGACTGGCACGTTACAAAACTGACATGATGAGAGCCCTCTGTGTAATTTAAATTTTCTCGCAGCCACATTAAAAAGAAACATGTAATAATTTTAAGACTACATCTTAAGTAACCCAAGATTTCCAAAATATTGTTTTCCACATGCAGCTAAGATAAAAATATAGAGAGATTCTTTTTCGTACTTAGTTTTCAAACCACTATGTATTGTACACTCACAGACAGCACTTTTCATCTCGGGCGTTAAGTTTTCATTTGAAAACTTGATCGGTACTTCGATTTCATAACGTTTACAGCTGAAAAAGTGGATTCATATACCCAAGTTGCTCCGAGCGTACTTAAACTTTCTCCGATAGCTAAATTGGGCATCTTTTTTAATGGTCTATTTGTTAACTTCAAATAATTGATCTGTTTACTGACGTAGACCCGCAAGTGCAGTTCCTCCAACGCACCCGCTAATGTCACGCGCAGGGCCCCGGCGAGGACGTCTCGCACCTGCACGCAGGACCCGGGGAGACTCGGGACCGGGACCGGGTAGGATCCTCAGCAGACCGAAGCGCTTAAAGTCAGGCGGGAAGGAGCGGCGGAGAGGAAAGCGTTCAGAGTCGACCACCGCCCAAACGCAGCGGGGCGGGGAGAGGGGCTCCGCAGCGACGGTCGAGCCCCAGCGAGAGAGAGCAGCGCCTGCAGTTCCTAGTTTGGGTTCAAGCTTTTTAAAAAGCACCCCGCGCGCTCTTCCAAGAAAAGGGAAGGTTTGCGTTGGCCGGGAATCGAACCCGGGTCAACTGCTTGGAAGGCAGCTATGCTCACCACTATACCACCAACGCTAACGTTTGTCCGGTTTTAGAATTCCATACATAAGGAAAGTGGAGGCCGTGGACTTTTCTCCGTGGCGTTCTATGCTCCCGAGGTACACGGAGCCTTCCTCTGGCAAGGATGGATCCCGAACTTACTCCTAATCGGTCCGCCAGTCACCGGGGCCGGCTGGGGTGGAGGGTTCGAGGAGGCGGGCGGGAAGGCGGAAGCCCGGCGTGGCTGGGGGATTTTCCCTGCCGCCTGATCTGATCGGCGCTCCCAGACCCGCCGCTTGGCGCGCCCCAGCGCTGGATCCGCCGGGTGTGGGATTCGGTACCAGCGATTTGGCTGAGGGTCCAAGGGAGACCCGCCGGAAAGGGCGCCAGGAAAAATGGATCTTTACAGTTTAGGATGGGAGAACTAGGAAGGAGGAGTCAGAAACAGTTTTATTTTCCGTACTTTGTCAAGGAGCCTAGGGAGAGTTCTAGTTTTATTTAAAGCAATAAACGCAGCATCGATATAACTTGACGTCATGATACAGCACTGTGGGGTAATCTGAAAGTGAGATAAGAAAACCCGAGGCTGCCGTGTCAGGATGGCCGAGCGGTCTAAGGCGCTGCGTTCAGGTCGCAGTCTCCCCTGGAGGCGTGGGTTCGAATCCCACTTCTGACAAAGCCCTTTTTTTTTTTTTTTCCTCCTTCACTTTTTCCCCACCAACAAATACAATTGAATTCATGGAGAAAGGAGTATTGATTAATCGACACCACCTTTTTGTCCTGCGTATCTATTTATGAATATTATGCTTCACTGTGAATATGGGACTGAATCTATTTTTTTCTGTATTGTAGGCAGGAGACTGGTCTATGAAAACCGGAAGCAGTTGGGATCTATACCTAACTATGAAAAAAATTTTTGAGCCCTTTCTATGTGCCCGGCACACTAGGGCAGGCAGATGTCAAATTCTCCTCCGACCGAACAAGGAAAAGCTCTTAACTCAGATCCCTTCATTTGCTAACTCGGCGGGAGTCTTCTAATGCTCAGACCGTAGTGTTTAACTTTGGTAGGCCTCACATTTCCCACCATCTTGTGCCACCCACTCCTACTGTTGCAGGGTGGACGGGGGAGACCCCTGGGCCCGGAGGTTCAGCCAGTCCCTTGGATGTGACTGGAGGCTCTTAAGTCTCGTGGCAAGAGAAAAATTCAAGGAGGGCCCAGACGATGGTTGAGCGGTGAAAGTGAAGAGTTTATTAAAGAGAAAGAGAGTGCACTCTAGGGATATGAGAGCCGGAGTGCCGAAGAGAGAGCTGGGCCCGGGGTTTGGGTCTCTCTCTTTTATTGACTGTTGTTAACCAGGGGGTAGAGTATTTATTAGCTGGGGAGATTTCTCTGGGAGCAGGATTTGTGGACTTTTCTCCCTGATTTGGTCAGGCTCAGGCCTTCTTTGTTTGGGGCCTGTCTGGTTTGATCTGGCTTTCTTGTGGCTTTAATTTTGGAATGCTGCCAGGCTAGGTATCTAACTTTCCTGACAGCTCACCCTGACTCCTTTGCTGGCATCCAGGCACCAAATTAAAACCCAACCAGCTGCTGACTCTAACACCACCACCAATTCTAATCCAGTACGTTTGCTGTGTAACCAAAACCCAGGAAATGAAGTCAATAGAACAAATCAGGAAAAGTAATACAGAGAAAAGGTAAACTTGCGGAGTTTGTTGTTGCAAGAGCTACTTTTTCCTGAAGATCACAAAGAAGATGCTTTCAGATGTAGGAGGAACTGGTTATGAAAAAATCCTGTTGCTCTTCTGGGAAGAGGATAGAATTGTCAAGATGAAGAGGCTGAATATGTGAGGTTCACAAGTGTGAGGATGGTGAGGATGGAAGGATTCTTCAGGTCGGATTAGGGAAAGTTTGCCAAACAAACTGCCTTCTTTGTTATTTACTAGACCTTGATCTTGGGAAGTCTGCCTGCAGTATAACCTATACAGAGTTGTTGGGAGGCTTAGAGGAGAGCCTAGGAGTTTATTAGAAATGCAGATTGAGGGCGCCTGGGTGGCTCAGTCGGTTAAGCGACTGCCTTCGGCTCAGGTCACGATCCTGGAGTCCCGGGATCGAGTCCCACATTGGGCTCCCTGCTCGGCAGGGAGTCTGCTTCTCCCTCTGACCCTCCCTCCTCTCATGCTCTCTCTATCTCATTCTCTCTCTAAAATAAATAAATAAAATCTTAAAAAAAAAAAAAGAAATGCAGATTGCAGGACGCACCTCAGACCCACCAAATCCAAAGTTTGTAAGATCTCCAGGTGATGCACGTGCATATGAAAGCTTGAGAAGCCCTGGTCTGTCTAATTTAGGTGCCTTTGTACAGGTTGATCTTGAACTTGGAATATCCTTTCCCTTCTCACCAAGGCACCTTTTACTCACATATGTCAGACACTGTGCTTAGAACACGAGATCAAAAGTTAAATTAAAAACTGTGTCTAGGGGCGCCTGGGTGGCTCAGTCGTTAAGCGTCTGCCTTCGGCTCAGGTCATGATGCCAGGGTCCTGGGGCCGAGCTCCGCGTCGGGCTCCTTGCTCCACAGAAAGCCTGCTTCTCCCTCTCCCGCTCCCCCTGCTTGTGTTCCCTCTCTCGCTGTGTCTCTCTGTCAAATAAATAAATAAAATCTTAAAAAAAAAAAAAAACTGTGTCTAAACAAAAGACAATGACAACGCATTCATAAGAGAGACATGTAAAAAAAATAAAGCTGACCTTAACCACGTGATCAAGGTGAACATCACCCGTGACTCCTCCCACTGCCATCACATACCCCCGATCAAATTCATGGAGATGGGCCTGTCATCTTCACCTGGTGATCATGAAAAACATCAGATAAACCCAAATTGAGGGACAAGCTGCCAAGGTCATGAAACACAAGGGAAAGTTGGGAAACTGTCAGATTGTGGGTTAGACATGATGACTAAATGCAGCGCAGGATCCTGGATCAGCTTCTGAAACAGTAAAAAAAAAAAAAAAATTAGTAGAAAAACATGAAATTTGAATAAAGTCTATCGTTCAGTGAGCTGTATTATACCAATGTCAACTTTTTAGGTTTGATAAGTCAGATCTTAACTTTAGGGGAAGCTGGGTGAAGGATACACAGTGACTTTCTGTAGTGCCTTCACAGCTCCTCAGTCAATCAAAAATTATTGCACAAAAAAAAAGTCCCTTAAAAAAAACAAACTTGAGGGGCGCCTGGGTGGCTCAGTCGTTGAGCGTCTGCCTTCGGCTCAGGTCATGATCCCAGGGTCCTGGGATCGAGCCCCGCATCGGGCTCCCTGCTCCACGGGAAACCTGCTTCTCCTTCTCCTTGTGTCTCTCTCTGTCCAATAAATAAAATCTTAAAAAAAAAAAAACAAAACTTGAAAATGGCTGCCTGTGAGGAATTGAAAATGGGGCAAGAAAATGCTGCTTTTTCATTAGAAGGCTTGTAGCAAGATTTGATTTTTAAATAATGGGCATGTATTTTGATTTAATTTGCTGTCATATCTTTGAGGAGGAACTGGGTGACATCGTTGTTATTACACTAATCAAACTGTGTTAAAAAGAGAACCACAAGCCCAAGATGGAGTCACTTAAGCTGGACCAAGTCACCAAACTGGGGCTTAATACCTACCTAATTGCAGTTTCAACCTCCCACAGAAATATAGTCTTAGCCAGTCAGTCAGGGATGTTCTAGGCAGCACCAGTGAGGAAATCGCTCACACGGGCCCTCTCCACCCCCCAAAGGAAGAGGAGGTAAGACCCCCTGCTTGCTCTTACTCCTAAGGGAAGGTGACCTTGTCTGGAACAATTCTTTCTTTTCTTTTGCTAATAACTCCCTTGCCCCACCCTTCTTCCTATAAAAATAACCTTCCATTTTGAACAAGGCCTTGGAGCTCCCCTTTACTTGCTAGATGGGATATTGCCCAATTCTTGAATCACATACTCAAGCCAATGAGCTCTTCAGATTTACTCAGTTGAGATTTTGTTCTTTAAAGATGCCTGTTATTCAAGAAACAGTTCCCGAAGAAGCAAAACCGTTAACAACAGTCATTTAAAAGTAGATGAAGTAGTGTGTTTAAATCCTTCTATGGAAAAATAGATACAACACAAATGAGAGGATCTGAAATGTTTCACAACTAAGCACAAGAGAACTTTCCTTCTTACACCCTATATTAGTTTTTAAAGACAGAATGAGATATATGTTGTTGAAATGCTAAGAAACTATGCAAACCCTTTGAGTGTTATGATTTAAGCAGTTAGTTAGGTTCCAACAGGAGACCCGGAAGCCAGCAGCGAGGAAGCCATGGCCAGCTACTGGGAAGGTCAGAGGCCTGTCCTGGCAGCCCTCCACAAGAAGCCGGATCAAACCAGACAGGCCCAAGATGGTGGATGCCATGACAGGAAACCCCTAACCAAATAAGGAAGAAAAAGCTTGAAACCCTGCTTCCTGCCCCAAGTAATAAATATTCTGCCCCCTAGTTAACAGCTGTGAATAAAAGAAACCCAACCCCATGCTTACATGGCTCGTGGGCTCTCTCCCTCCCTCCCTCCCTCCCTCCCTCCCTCTCTCTCCCTTGGCTACTCTCATATCTGCTCTCACATCTCAAGAGTGTACTTTTCACTTTAATAAACTTTCCCGCTTGTGTCACTTGTCCACTGTGCTTTGTTGTCTGCCCTTGAATTCATTCGCGTGACAAGACCAAGAACCTTCGGCGAATCCTTGGGGTCTGGCTGGGTCGAGGCCCCAGGACCCGGGGTCTCCCCGGTTCACCAGACAACACAAGTACCATCATTCCTCTTGGGAAGTACAAACAGGTGGGGTGGTCCATGTTGGAAGTTGGGAGGAAATTCAGGAAAGGGAAAGTGTAATATTGAATGTGTATTCGATGTCCTCTTTTGGGGGACAGGTTCCTTCAATGTGAAACCAGGATGCCCAGGACGAAGGCCAGATGCAAGGAAAAAAGAGCAGTTAAAAATGTGAAATGACACGTACAAGAGAGGGAGTTGTCTCTGCAACCCCCTCTCCACCCACTAGAGACAACCTTAGCTACTGATAATGTAGCCTCACTCTAGCCAAACCCACCTGCCTCTCTGAGATAAAAATGCATCTTCCGTTGCTCACAGGAGAGATAGAGTGTGAACTGGGTTAACTGGGAACTAACACATGCAAGTCTACCCTTGCTCTCATAGTGTCATTTACTTAACTGGCAGTAAAACTGAGCCTGAGGAGACTTCCCAGCTTCAGTCATTTGCTATAAAAAGCACATATTCACTTAGTGAATAATGTAAATAATACAATAAAATATACACTTTTCTCTCAGGGCTCAGCATCCAACTGTGTCCTATAGGAATAACATATCCAATTTCACAACGTCTGGGGGAAGTTCTGATAATAGAGTTGAGGCCTCTCTGTGAGGTGACAACGCAGAAGCTCCGGAATCAGGCAGGACAGGGTTCTCAATTCCACCCCCACCCCCCACACACACTTAATCGCTGTGTGACCTTGCGTAAAGTGTTTAACCTCTCTGAACCTCAGAATCCTCATGCTCCAAAAGAGCTACTACCCTGTGATGTTGCAGTGGGGATTAAATTAGATTATGCGTGTCAGGTACCTGCTACGTAGATAATTAGTCAACAAAGATAATTAGTAATAGCTACTATTTGTTGCTCATATGCTATATGCCTAACATTCTTCATCACTTCTTACGTACATTAATTAAATGAACCCTCTTGGCAATCCTGAGATAGGTCCTATTTCATCACCCTCCCATACAGAAAGTGCGACCAAACCTCAGAGAGTTTAACTCACACCATATATAAAGGAACAGAGCTGAAAACCTAAGCAGTCTGGTTCCAATACTGTCACTATGATACACGGCTGTCGTTATCATTATTATTATTATTATTATTATTATTATTACTAATTACTATCATCATCATCATCATCATCATCATCACCATCACTCTAGGGCCCATCAGCAGAAACCAGATGGGCCCATGCTATTCCTCTCACACACATAAGATCAACAGTGACTTTAATCACACCGCTCCATGTACTCTCTCCAGAGTCAGGAGAAACTACATCTCCAGAGTCCAGGACTGGGGTTTGTTCTCTGAAAGAGCAATGGATAAGGTCACTTGCTTAGTGACAGCTAATTAGCAT
This sequence comes from Neomonachus schauinslandi, assembly GCF_002201575.2. NCBI lineage: Eukaryota > Metazoa > Chordata > Mammalia > Carnivora > Phocidae > Neomonachus > Neomonachus schauinslandi. The sequence continues at coordinate 5,630,296 of NC_058408.1, read as the reverse complement.
ATAAATTATTTCTCAGAGTATTAGGACACTAGACAAACTAAACTAGAATCCCAATACGGGATTTTTTATCTTAGGGTCACACATGCGAACCTTGCCAGGACTTAGTTTCTCTCCATTCTCCATGTTTCTGACTCTTACCTCCTTCATTCTTCCCCTGATAACTCACAGCTGTCTCCTATCAGCCCTCAGATTTTACTAGTCTCAACGTTTCTGCCTTAAACTCTCCTTACCCTGTTTCCTTCTGTGGAAATCACACACACAGGGTTGCAAGTTCTCTTCATATCCGTCCTTCAATAGTGACCCCAACATTTTCTGCTTCCGAAAGCCTTGCCTCTTTATATATTTAATTGGTTGGAATGAAAACTAAGGAGGAGTTTTAAAAGTTTATTTAGATCTGTATTTCACAAAATCCATATATATTAACAAAATCCATACATGCAAGTAACAAAAAAAAAGTAGGTAAAAGCGATGTTGAAGTGCCACACAAATGTTAATAATAATTACTTCTGGGGGCGCCTGGGTGGCTCAGTCAGTTGAGCATCTGCCCTTGGCTCAGGTCATGATCTCGGAGTCCTGGGACTGAGCCCTGTGTGGGGCTCCCTGCTCAGTGGGGAGCCTGCTTCTCCCTCTCCCTCTGCCCCTCCCCTGGCTCATGCTCTTTCTCTCTCTCTCATAAATAAATAATATATTTAATAATAATAATAATAATAATAAATACTTCTGCCTGTCTGAAATGGGAGAAGGGGATTTTTTAGAGTGAAATGACACAGACCTCAATTATACAACATACTGCGAAGAAAGCTCCCGGTTTGGGAGGAAGATTCCCCTCCACCCCCATTCCTGGGGTTCACAGCCAGATCACAGAAGACAGTCTAGAAAGCGCACAAGCCCAGCCCTTATGTCACAGAGGACTTGTCAGAAGGGGCCATTCCATCCACCTCCATAATGTCAGGGCTCTACTGGGGGTTCCCTGGCCAGCTTCAGCTCCACAACGACCACCCCCAGGGACACGAGGCCCTCCAGAGGCCTGGAGAAGGTGAGGTGATAGATTTGCTCCAGCTCCCTCTTCTGATGCTCATACTCCTCCTTCTCTGCCAACTGGTTGTACTCCAGCCAGGCAAGAACTCCCTGACGCTTGTCTTGTACCCTGTGCCTGTCCTCTTTGGAAATCTTGTCTCTAAGGCTTTCCTCTTGCCCCGAGCCCTTCGCATGGAAGACACTGGCCTCTAGGGAGTTCTGGGCAACCACTCTGTCCCTCTGGGCCTCATGCTCAGCCTTGTGCTGCTCAGCCTCCCAAACCATCCTCTCAACGTCCTCTTTGCTCAGCCGGCCCTTGTCGTTGGTGATGGTGATCTTGTTAGCCTTCTCTGGGCTCCTGACAGTAGCTGCACACTCAGGATGCCATTGGCCTCAACATCAAAGGTCTCCTTGATCTGGGGGACTCCATGTGCTGTAGGAGGGATTCCAATGAGCTCAAAGTACCCCAGCAGGTGATTGTCCCTGTTAATGGCCCCCTCACTCTCAGACACCTGGGTCAGGACCCCAGGCTGGTTGTCTGAGTAGGTGGTGAGTCTGGGTCCGTTGGATAGGGATGGTGGCATTCTTCTGGATCAGCGTGGTCATCACCCCACCTGCTGTCTCCAGACCCAGGGACAGGGGAGCCATGTCCAGCAGCAGGAGATCCTGCACTTTCTCACACTCATCCCCCATCAACACAGCCACCTACACAGCAGCCCCATAGCCACAGCCTCATCGGGGTTCATGCTCTTGTTCAGCTCCCTGCCCCCAAAGAAGTCCTGTCCACTAGGACAATGTCATGGATCCGGCCTTCTCCAGCTTGGCATCCCGCAGGGCCTTCTCCACCCAGTCCAAGGCGCTGCGCAAAACAACCAAGCTCAGCTCCTCGAAGCAGGCTCGAGTGATGGACGTGTAGAAGTCCACGCCCTCCAACAGGGAATGATCTCACAGGTGGCCTGTGAGAGCTCCACGTGCCCTCTGACCTCCCGCACCCAGGCCGCTCTGGAGATCGTTCCCTGGAGACGCTCGCCTGGGCGGAGAGAACTCCGGCAACAGGTTGGTGAGCCACTTCATGAAGGACCTCGGCGGGAAGCACCGGGAGGGCTTGAGCGGGAACAAGCAGGCCCTGCACGGCCTGTGAGAGCGCCACGTGCCCCCTGACCTCCCACACCCAGGCCTCAGACGTCTGGAAGACACGGGCGTCCATAGTGAGGACCCTTACGGCGAGGGTGCTCCCACCCAGGGCGAAAATGAGCACGTTTTGCTCTCTGGCGCCCCGCGGGTCAGCCTGTTGGCGAGGGCGGCCGCCGTCGGCTTGTTGATGATCCGCAGCCGGGGTGGCGCCCCGCGATGGCACCCGCGTCATTGGTGGCCTGGCGCCTCGAGTCGTTGAAGCAGGCGGACTGTCTCCTTCCCCTGGTCCAGCACAGTGGACGAGACCTCCTCGGGGTAGCAGGCCTTGTCCTGCCCGCGGTAGGACACGCGCACCCAGGCCTTGCCGTCCTCCCTCGCCCCCCGCAAGGGCCGTGCGCGCCGTCAGCCTCGTGGCGTCCAACCGGGCGGTGCGCTGGGCTCTCGGCTGCCCGCACCCTAGCGGCGCGGGGTCGGGGAAGGCCACCTAGCGGGGCGCGTGCCCCACGCCCACGCACGAGCGCGTGGAGCCCGGGTCCGTGCCCACCGCCACTTCGCTGGGGCGGCTGTCGCTGGGGCTTCTCGCGCTCCCGGGACGCGGGACTCGGGGCCGCGAGGCGCGGCCTCCACGAGCCTGTCGTTCCCCGCCGCCGCGCCGCCTGCCGGCCACCCGCCTCTGGCTCAGCGGCGGGGAAAGTTCAGCTCCTCCCGGCGGGTTCCAAGCGCGGTCGGAAGCCACTGAAGGCCGCAACTCCCGGAGAGAACAAATGCTCGCCCTGGACGGTTGAAGAGGGCGGGTCCGAAGCCTGCAGCCGCGAAAGCCGAAAGCGCGTGGCACTGTGCGAATAGAGCCGTGGCCTCCGAGCCAGGACTTCCTATAGCCTTTTTTATTGTCGTTCTTTTTTGAGTCGTAACGTTTTTCTTCCTTGAAATATAAAGGCTCTACTTTCTAAAGGGTGACTCAGCAAGGACCGGGTTCCCGTGGTGGAACGGAGCTAGGGAAGCATATGAAGTTGAAGGATGGCGCCAGGAAAGAGTATGGTGTGAGCATTGGTGGTTCAGTGGTAGAATTCTCGCCTGCCACGCGGGAGGCCCGGGTTCGATTCCCGGCCAATGCAACCTAATGTTTTTATGTCGCACACTTGTTTGAACTAAGTCCTTTTCCATTCTTGGATTTGTGACACTGAACTAAACGAAACCAGCTAGCTGAAGCCTTTTGTTTTGGTCCCCCTTCTTTACCGAGTCACTTTCCTCTGAGGAGCGGGGGGGCCTGGGAGGAGGCGGCGCCTGAGCTGTGGTGGAAATACCCTGCTCTTGAGACCTGTCCCTGATGCCCCGCTCGTGTCCCCAAGGGCCATTGTCCCAGAGGCCAGCTGGAAAAGCACAGTATGCCAAAAGGAGACTTTTCGGAGACATGAGTGTGGAAGTGGAGGAAAGAAAACAAAATGTCCTTGTCATTTGCCCGTTGGGGAGTGGGACCTGAGTCTCCCAGGGGGCAGGCAGAGACACTCCCTGCTACACTGACCAGGGCAGCATGTAAGAGTGTGTGATGCATGAATGTGATACATTAAACTTCAGTAGTTTATTAAAGGAACTTGAAGTTGACTTTTGTGTAATTCAAAGGAAACCAATTTTTAAAAGGAGAAACAAAAACCCGTGCTCCATAAGTGGCTATTTTCTTCTCAGAGGGCTTGAGAACCCTTCTGGAAGCTCAGGGAGCCTTTGAAGAGGGAGGCAGGAGTCAAGATGCAGAGGTCAGCCTGGCTTCTGGACTGGGTTTCTTGGTCAACCCTCTCCCTGTGTACCGGTGAGAAGGAGCTGCCAAAGTTTGCTGCTGGAGAGATCAGCTATACTGGGATCAGTCCTGGTGATGGGTCCAGGAAAAAAGGGAATGTTTGAAGAAGTGTGCAATGAATGACTTCACAGTGGAAAATCAAACCATCCTCAAAAAGAAGGCACCTATTTTGTAGCCCCAGAAGAAAGAGGAGTTGTCCGCTTTAAATTCATTCACTCTTAAGAGTCTAGGCCAGCAAGGCCTGGGTATCACATTTGGGACATTTTAGCCGAGAACCTGCAAGAGAAGGGTCCTCGCCTCAGGAGGAAAGGTGGCCTGGCCTTGGATCTGTGCCCTGGCCTGTTCAGAGACTGTCTTCTCCAGGCTCCTCCAACATTCTCTCCCAGCCCTGGGCAGCTCAAAGCCCCACCCATCCACCCACCCGCAAGAATTCTAGGGATAGCTAAAGCAAGCACCTCCGTACCTGGACATTAACCACACAGGCGCTCTTCCGAAGTCTTTCATTTCTTTACTTTTTAATTCAGAAATGTTCCAATATAGAGGATCTTATGTTGCAGTGCTAACTTCATACACACACTTAAATATATCCCCTTATGTTTAGTAACTTAGCTTGAGTAACTTCAGAAGTAGAACAGATTTTAAAGTGATAACTTAAATGGACATTATGAAGTGGATGGAAGCTCATGACCCAATACTGAGTTCAAAAGCCAAATTTTAAAGCAAAATGTATATAGTACAATCCAAAACTGTATATGTAAAGGTTTCTAACGCCAACTACCTGTATATCCTTGAACGAGTCATTTCGACCATCTGGGCAATAACTTCCTCAATTTTAAAATGAGGAGATTAAACTACGTCATTCATAAGGACTTTCTAGGTTTAAAATTCTGATTTCAAATGCTAAAGAATTTACTCATTCCACAAATATTTGAGTGCTTTATCACGTGCCAGACACTGACCTACACTCTAAGTATGGCAGTGAACAAAACAAAGGCCTGGCTTTCCTGGAGCTCACATTCTGATAGGAAGAGGGGTAGTCAGGCAATAAACAAACAAATGAACATATGGTACGTCAACTGGTATTGAGTATAATGAGGGAAAATAAAACGGGAGACGGAGATGGTGAGGGAGTGGGGTTATGGTGAATGATCAAGGAGACCTCATGATAAGGTGACATTTGAGTCAAGACCATGATGAAGCGTGATGTGGATATCAACAGAAGTTACATAAGCCCTGAAAGGAAGGATAATTGGTGTGTTCAAGGAAGAGCAAGAGAGGAGCAAGATCATGTAACACCTTGTAGAACATTGCAAAGCTTTAGCTTTTACTCTCAAGTGCAAGGAGAAGCTATTGCTTAGCGTTAGGCAAAGAAGTGACAAATACAACACACATTTTATTTATTTTTAAGATTTTATTTATTTATTTGACAGAGAGAGACACAGTGAGAGAGGGAACACAAGCAGGGGGAGTGGGAGAGGAAGAAGCAGGCTTCCCTCAGAGCAGGAAGCCCGATGCAGGGCTTGATCCCAGGACCCTGGGATCATGACCTGAGCCGAAGGCAGATGCTTAACGACTGAGCCAGCCAGGTGCCCCTACAACACACATTTTAGAAGGACCACTTTGGCTGTTGTGGTGAGAATAGACTTTAGGGTAGCAAGGGTGAGCTTAGGGGGGCCAGTCAGGTGCTGACTGTAGTAATCCAAGTGAGAGATGATAATGCCTTGGACCAAGGTGCTAGTTGTCAGCTTGCTGGACTTATTTTGAAAATAGAAGCAGAATTTACTGAGTTTCCATGTATTTGAGGAGCCTCCCTCTGGGATATGTGAAAACACATTTGCTATGAGTCCTTATAGAGCTGGCTGGGCTGACTCTGTGCCTTGACCTTCAGAAATCCAGTGAGGGTGGGGCCTATGACAATTTAGCTCTGGAGATCACAGGCCCCCTGTTCTCCTTGGAGGCTAAAGGATGGTTGGAGGCTCTTTAGCCAGGTCGCTGTGGAGAGGGGCTGCGGGGGGAAGAAAACTGTGGCTGGACCAGAGGTTGCTGCCACCACTGCGGTCCTACCTTGGCAAGAAAGGCTATTTGCCCAGAGGCCCCTGGCTCCATTTGACTTTGCAGTTCATCCAGGCTTTCTTTGAGCTTTGAAGGTCTCTCTACACAAAGATGGCCCCGTGTCCACAGCAAACAGGAGTCCCATCACCAAGCAGAAGGTGATTGGATACCAAGGTGGAAAGATGAACAGGATTGCCAGACCTAATCGGAAGTGCAGAGGGATGGGGAAAATGATGGTTGTTAAGGCACAAATTTGGAATAAACAGTCAGGTCCCCTGTGGGGAGTCTTTGTGAAGTCACCCAAGCCAGGGGCTAAGGCCAAGGCCAAGAGCAGCCAGGGAGCCCAGGAAGTCTTCAGAGAGTCTCTTCATCTGTCTTTCCAAATAAAGCACTGGATCAGCATTTCCTAAAGGGTGACCTTGGGCACATCTGTTCTGAGGGACACTGATACAAGTTACAGAGGAAAAAAGATCCTGTGGTTACCTAGCTTTGGCAAATGCCTTATAAAACTTAGTTTAAAAGTTTTCTTTGCAATAGGGCTTCTTGGAGCCTTTAATGGGCATTATGAATATACAAGGAGAGGAACAGCATAGCAGAATGTTCTGCATTATTTTTACCACGGAACCCTTCATTCCGAAAAGCCTCTCAACGAGTTGTGTGACTGGGGAACAGCTTTTGGAAAACACTGAACTGGGAAATTCAGACTATATCAGCAGATTCACTCTCCACTTCCTCTGAGCTCAGAACTGGGTGGTATTCACTGACCAACACGAGTGAGAACAAAAGACCCCAATAATTAGACAGCAGCAGCTAACAAACAAGATGGGTTCCCTCAGGTGAAGGGAAAGAAAGTTTTAATCAGGCTGAATGACTGTGGGAAACAAAAGCAGTCAGTGTGTTAGCTTAGGCAGTTAAGTTCTAACAGGAGACCAGGAAGCAGCAGCGAGGAAGCCATGGCCAACTATTGGGAAGGTCAGAGGCCTGTCCTGGCAGCCCTTCACTGGAAGCCAGATCAAACCAGACAGGCCCAAGATGGCGGATGCCATGAGAGGAAACCCCTGACCAAACAAAAGTTCGAAAATCTGTTTCCTTCCCCAAGTAATGAATATTCTGCCTAGTTAACAACTGTCAATGAAAGATAGACACCCCCCCCTCCCAGGGCACACATCCCATACTTTCTCTCCCTCTCCCCTCCCCCACCTTGCAATAAACTTTCCCACCTGTGTCACCTGTTAGCTGCGCTGTTGTCTGTCCTGGAAATTCCTCCTCATGACAATGATGTAGGTTTTTTGAATGCTGGTGTGTTGTTTGTGGGGTCCAGAGCCAACAGCCATGAAAGAATTCTTGAGACGTCTTCGGTACAAAATGGTGGTTTTATTAAAGCGCGGGGACAGGATCCGCGGGCGGGAAGAGCTTCTCTCCCTGCTGCCCTGGGATTCTGAGGAGCAAGTGATTATATACCTTGGGGTCAGGGGAAGTAAAGATAAGGGAGGAACTTCCACATGTTAAAGAAGATTCAGGATCTTGGGGAATGTTACAATCTGCCTATCTCAAGTATTGTCAATGGGCTGCATGTTATAACAACAATACAGGTAAGTTGGAGAGTGTTCTGGGTGAATATCAAAGGCCATACCAGTTGCTGTTCGCTAAATAGAGATGGACTTTCCGTATTTACTAAGGATGTGGAGTAGATCCGCATCACCAGATAGAGGGTTAGGAGAAGAAACAGCTTCCTGGTAAACCTGACAGGATAAATTTGTTGCTAAGTATATCTCCACAGCGACCTGTCCAACAGAAATGCAATGTGAACCACATATTTAAATTCACATATATAATAGCTGCATTTGTAGAACTAAGAAGTAAAAAAAGTGAAAGTAAAAAATCATCTCATCCTTAATGGCGATGATCCCTCTAGCATTTATGAAATTACAAGTATATAGTTTTTACATTATTTTTCATGATACATCCAGATACAGTAGTCACAACCCAGGGAAAAAATAGGTAATGTTAGTGTCTATTTCCAATAGATCATGTCTGCAGATACCTGACATGCATGCCCCACTTCCAGCACCCTGCTCACAGCTAGAAGGGGCAGCCCTAGGTCTGTCACGTGGGAAAAGCCCTCTCCTAACCCCTTCACTCTCCTCCTGCCCCAGGTCAGGCTGGGATCTATCATTACCCAAGGAGGACGGAGTTCACAGAATCACCAATGACTAATCAGACTTTGAAATTAACTGAGGTGCAAACACTTCAGGTAGATGATGGCAGGTACTTAATTGAAAGATCACGTCAAGTCAGACACGTTAGGTCATATAAAAATAAAGCAAGCCATCTGAGAGAAGGAGAGGCGAAGGAAGGGAGGACGGAAAGGGGAGAGAGCGAGAGTGCAAGAGAAAATGAGAGAACTGGTTGAAATTGTGTCGACCTCTGAGAGTTGGGAACCTGGGCCGGACGTTCCGAAGAGGTATCCAAATTGCTCGACTGGATCCATCTGGAATGACACCAGCATAACCAGGGCCTCGGGTCATTAATTTTCCGGGCAACCAATTATTTTCCTCATTTTTTATCCACACAGGTGCGTCCTGAGTTGAGATTGAGGCTGACGAGAAATGTTTGTCAGCTCTGGTATATGGTTCTCCTTGGGGTAAATTTAAAAAATTTAAAATGAATACGGTTTGTGTCATGATATCTCAAGGGGAGATTCCCCCTTTCTTTTTAGATATAATTTTACGGAGTTGTTTTTTAATGGTGCCATGCGCCCTTTCTACTACAGCTTGTCCTTGAGGATTACAAGGAATACCTGTGATATGCTGTATTTGCCATTTTGCAAGGAATTCTCGTACTTTTTTGCTAGTATATGCTGGGCCATTGTCTGTCTTGATACAAGTGGGTAATCCCATAATAGCAGAACATTCAAGCAAATGAGAAATAACATGCCCAGCCTTTTCTCCCATCAATGGAGTAGCATGAAGAAATCCTGAAAAGGTGTCTATTGTAACATGAGTATACGAGAGACGTCCGAAAGGTGGGAAATGAGTAACGTCCGTTTGCCAAATACAATCAGGAGCTGTGCCTCTGGAATTGACGCCCGCCGGATGCTCAGTTAAATGTAGAGGTTGACAAACAGGACAGGAAGAGACAATCTGCCTGGCAGAACGCAAGGGTATTTTATAGTGCGAATGAAGGCAGCTGGCGTTGGTATGAAGATGGGCATGTTCTGCCTGTGGAGTTTAAAAGATAGGAGTAGCCAGTAAATCAGCAGATTGATTCCCTTGTGTAAGAGTTCCAGGGAGGTTAGAATGAGAGCGGATGAGTAATGAACAAACGGTGAGCTCGAGATTGAATTTCTAATTTTAATTCCTGAAGCAAAGGGGTAATGATAGAGTGAGTTGTGGAAATGAGAGCTGTTTCTAAAGGCGCAACAATGCTAACTACGTAGGCAGAATCAGATACGATATTTACAGGATGATGAACATTCTGTAATAAGAACAATAAAGCTGCAAGTTCGACTTGTTGAGCAGAAGTGTAAGGGGTTTTTATGGAGCGCTGAAGAGCAGGGCCCCAGACTCCGGCACGCCCGGAAGAGGAGCCATCAATAAAGTATGTAGGAGCTGAGGGGACTGGAACCTTACTAACCACGCGATTTATAACCCAGGCAGTGCGCTTTAGGAAGTCCCATAGTTTACCTGACGGAGAGTGGCAACCTATGCGCCCAGTATAATCAGCAAGAGATATCTGCAGATCAGTAGAGAAGGGAAGGACTTCCTTAAAAGATGTGGAAGAGATAGGTAAAACAATGAGTGCTGGGTCAAAACCTAGAATTTGAATAGAACGCTTTCATCCTTGGAGAATGAGTGAAGCTACAAGAGATAGATATGGAGTAACAGTTCGAGAAGTTTTTGTATGTAAAGTCACCCATTCGAGAGGTTTGTCTTCTTGCGCTAAGACACCAGTTGGAGAATGAGGGGTAGGGAAAATAAGCAGCAGCAGGGGGAGAAAATCATCATACCTGTAAGCAAAGGGAGTTTTTAATCGCTCCTCAACAAACTGCAGTTCGGCCTCTGCCTCTGAGGATAGAGTGCGAGGACTATCTAAAGCAGAATCACCTTGTAAAGTGTTAAATAAATTTTGTGATTTATAAGTTGGAATCCCCAGGAGAGGGCGAATCCAGTTAATGTCTCCTAGGAGTTTCTGAAAATCATTAAGAGTAAGGAGGGTATCCCTACGAATTTACATTGTTTGAGGTTTCACTGTGGTTCTAGCAACCACAGTGCCTAGATAAGAAGCCGGAGTAGCCGTTTGGATCTTCTCCGGGGCTATTATGAGACCGGCGGAAGTCAAATGTTGGGAAGTGGCCTGATACACATTTTGTAATTCAATTTCAGTTTGTGACGCTAGTAAAATATCATCCATATAATGAATGATATAGGATCGAGGATAATGATCTCTTACAGGTCTGAGGACCTGGCCAACAGAATACTGACACTTGGTAGGAGAATTAGTCATGCCTTGTGGTAAAACTGTCCAGTGATATCGTCTCATTGGTTCCTTGTTCTTAGTGCTTGGAACAGAAAAGGCAAACTTCTTATCCTCAGGATGAATGGCTATGGTATAGAAACAATCCTTAAGATATATTATTATCAATGGCCATTGTTTGGGAATGGCTGTAGGAGTAGGTAACCCAGGCTGCAAGGCACCCAGAGGCTCCATGACGGCATTAACGTTCCGAAGGTCCATTAAGAGCCTCCATTTGCCTGATTTCTTTCTGATAACAAAAACAGGAGAGTTCCAAGGAGAGTGCGAAGGCTCTGTATGTCCTGCCTGCAATTGCTCTTGAATAATTTGCTCTAAGTCCTGCAATTTTTCTATCGGAAGGGGCCATGAGTTGAAGGGAGGCTATTGGAGCTTGATGTGTAAAAGTGCCAATATTTCTACATAGACGAAGATAATCGAGAATACCTTCTGTTTCTCTATGTGGCCGGATGGCAGCTTGGCAGTCCTCATTAGCATTTTCAAAAGCAAGCTGTCTTAGCAAGTGCTCTTTGGCAGGTTTACTATCAACTTGGCGGTCAATAGCCATTTCAAGCCGAGAAATAAAATCAGTATATGCTTCTGTAGGCCCTTGCATAATTTTTATGTAGCTTTGCCCCACTTCCCCTGAGGGGGTTAGCTTTTCCCAGGCTCCGAGGGCAATTTCAGATACCTGCTCTGTGGCTGCAGGCAGAGTGTTAACCAGCTGCTCTTGAACATCTGAAAAGGGGCCAGAGCCAGTGAGCATTTCAAAAGAAATATGATGGGCGCCTGGGTGGCTCAGTTGGTTAAGCGACTGCCTTCGGCTCAGGTCATGATCCTGGAGTCCCTGGATCGAGTCCCGCATCGAGTCCCGCATCGGGCTCCCTGCTCGGCAGGGAGTCTGCTTCTCCCTCTGACCCTCCCCCCTCTCATGTACTCCCTCTCTCTCATTCTCTCTCTCTCAAACAAAAGAAATATGATGCATGGCTGGGTTAGCCCGATTCGCCCGGGCTTTCATATAGGCAGCATCCAATAACCACATTTTCCATTGCAATAAATCCTGTGGCTTAAGGCAAGCCCATGCAACCATATGCCAATCATAAGCGAACCACACCCCAGAATTTGCCCAAGCTTTCAAAATCTCTATAGTATAAGGGGCTGTGGGTCCATACAAGTGGCAAGCCTTCTTTAGTTCCCTTAAGGTATTTAAATGTAATCCCTCATAGACAGGACCAACAACCTGTGTTCAGTCTATGGGGAAAGCCATAAACAAATCATTAGTCCCTTGCTGTCGGAGTTCCTTTTTGAGAGGTGAGAGAGGTAGAGAGGATCGTTTGAGAGGGAATAAATCTATTGTGGAGGGAGGTTGATCATCTTCGGTGGGGTCCTCCGTTAAAAGTGGAGGGGCCCTGGGTGACGGCCGGGACTGTGAAGCCGCGAAAATTTTTTTACTTTCAGTCTTAGCCTTTTCTAAAGTCTCATTGTCTAATTCATATGTATGTAAAGAGTTGGTAGTTTCTCTAGCAACTTCAGCCGGGGATAACTTATCCCCAGTTTCCATAGTATTGATCACCACTCGTACTAAAGCCCAAATGGGCCAAAAATCAAGAGGAATCGTTTCACCCTGTCTCATAGCCCTCAAGACATTATTTTTCACTCGTCTCTTCATCTAAGGAGCCTTCTTTCAGAAACCAAGGATTATATTCAACTACTGTTTCCAAACATTTTTCTATGTGCTGCTTAGTAACTTTAGCTCCATATTCTTTAAGAAAATGATGTATTAATGCAGCAAAACCTGATGTTTTCGAATTTGATTCCCCCATAACCCTGTAATAAACTTTCCTACTTACCACCTTCTGTAGGGTTCCTAGCACTGGCCGATCACTCCTCGACGGGGGCTTCAGGTCCCTGTTCGGGCGCCACTTGTCGACCTCAGAGAGTCGGGGACCTGGGGCGGCAAAGGAACTGAGAAAAAGAGACAACAGTATACGGAGGCACAGGGAGACCCCGACCAAACAGCCCGAGGTGCTGAGGTTTAGTTTCCATACTCTTATATACCTTCTACAGCGATCTAGATCTATAATGATTTACAGCAGGGGCGTAGTAAGGCGCATTCCTCCGTGTAAACAGGATTAGTTAAGTGAAGCAGTGGGAGTGGAGAAGGAATAAAGAAATCTGTAACTGGCTGTGATCAATTAATTGTAAACACCATTGTACTCGGACCTTAACACAGGATAAGAGAACAAAGAAGGGAGTGCACAGTGTGCTGTTTACAGCTGGCTTCCTGTCTACAAAACATCTGCTGTGTACTTTAGAACAGACCACACACATCCCAAGGGCATTTCACTCTGATCCTTTCGGGCTATTTTTAACCCTGAGATCGTGAGTTTTCTCAGAGATCTCGGAGTCTGAGTGAACATGCGCCAGTGGTCGTTGTGGTGTTCTGTTTCCCACAAAATTGGAGAGAAATGGAGAAAAAAAGGATAGAAGAGCGGTCCTGTCTTCCAATTCTGGCTTCCCGAACCCACTTCCTGTTTCACTTTCAGTCTGCTGACGTCATCCTTTTTTCCCTGTCTTTGAAGATCTTTGAGATTTCCTCTCATAGGTTTATGGTGCACCTGTATTTCATCTAGTCTGACTGGGTTTTGTTTTCTTGTAATCAACTTTCTTCTCTAGTTGAGGACAGTCAGTAATACCATGGGGAGAATCAGCTTCTCAGGCTGGTAGTTGGTCACAGGAGACAAAGACCCAGCGCTGGGAATGCACAGCAATGAGGGAGTGGGCCAGTGAGAGGTAGAGGGGGCTCAGGGAAGAAATGGAAGGATGGAAATAAAAAGCGATTAACTTACAATTTCACTGAGGGCTCACCTCATTCCTTTTGATGATTGGATAAGCTATTTTCTTCTTCATGCCCTCCCCCACCAAAATCAGAGAAAAAGTCAAATTATTTACTCTTCCAGATTTTTGTGCTAGAGTCCGCCCCCACTATAATTCTCATCACATGTTCTCATCACAACTCCTCATGGGGCCACAATACACTCTCCAGAGCTGTGGGGGCCGGAACAGGTATTTGTTTTATCACTGATGTGGGGGGCTTGATTCCATTTTCATTGCCTTAACCGTGGAAGGGTCTACACCACCTTAGCCGCTATGCCACACAATAAGGAATATGCTTGTTGTTTTTCTTTAAAATGGGATTGCAAGGGGCACCTGGGTGGCTCAGTTGTTAAGCGTCTGCCTTTGGCTCAGGTCATGATCCCAGGATCCTGGGATGGAGCCCGCATCATGCTCCCGGCTCTGCAGGAGGTCTGCTTCTCCCTCTCCCACTCCCTCTGCTTGTGTTCTCTCTCTCTCTCTGTCTCTTTCTCTGTCAAATAAATAAATAAATCTAAAAAAATAAAAATAAAATAAAATGGGATTGCAAGATTTTTCAGAAATGCATACATCTGTTCTGCAGAGTATTTGAAGAGGGAAGAGTCAGGGCCTTCTTCGAGACAGATAAAATTAATTTAATAATATATTTTATTTAACCCAATGTATTAGTTTTCAATGGCTGCCATAACAAAGTACCATGAACCAAGTGGCTTAACCAACATAAATTTATTGTTTCATACTTTCAGAGGCCAGAAGTCAGATCAAAGTGTCAGCGGAGCCATGCTCCCTCTGAAGGCACTAGGGAAGGATCTGTTTCAGGCCTCTTTCCCACCTTCTGATAGTTCCTTGGCTTGTGGCAGCACAGCTCTAAACTCTACCTGGTGTTCTTCCCATGTGAGTGTCTGTGTCTTTGAATTTCCCCTTTTAATATGGACGCGAGTCCATATTAGCAGCTCGCTCTACTCCAGGATGACCTCATCCCAACTAATTACATAGCAAACAGACACCCTATTGCCAAATAAGCTCACGTTCTGAGGTACTGGAAGTTCGGACTTCAATACATGAATTTTGATGGGACACAATTCAATCCATAATACCCAATATATCCACTATAGTATTATTTCAATACGTAATCAGTATAAAAATATAGAGATGTTTTACACTCCTGCTTTCATATTAAGTCTTTGAAATTCAGTGTATATTTTACACTTACAGGATTCTTCAATTTGGACAAGCCTGTTTTCAAGCGCTCAATAGCTACAAAATACAAATATAAAACTTCTTAGAATCACAGAAATTCTATTTTTTAAAATATTTTATTTATTTGGCAGAGAGAGAGAGCACGGCCAGGGGGAGTGGCAGGCAGAGGGAGAGGGAGAAGCAAGCTCCCTGCTGAGCAGGGGGCTCAACGCAGGGCTCGATCCTGATCCCAGGACCCTGGGATGATGACCTGAGCTGAAGGCAGGCTTAACCAGCTGAGCCACCCAGGCGCCCCTCACAGACGTTGTATTAGACAGCATGCTCTGGAAAACAAAACTACGCAATGGTGACAGGAAGCAAGTCAACTGTTGCCTGGAAGGGACAAGAAGGAGGTGATTACAGAGGGGCATGAGGAAAAATTTCGGGGTGAACCTATGTTCATTATCTTGATGGTAGTGATGGTTCTATATGTTAGAACTTATCAAATAGTGCACTTTAAAGGTGTACATATTATTGTATGTCAATTATACATCAATAAAGCTCAATTATACATCATTTTAAAGAATTACTTGTAAAAACATTCAAATAATACTGTAGGACAAATGACATAAGCCCCTATTCACCATATTACTATGTTTTGAATTTCAGGAGTTTATATGAAAATGATGATTTATAATTTTTCATAATTTATCATAAATTTATCATTTTTCATATTATAATAAGATTTTACTATTCTACAATTTACTTTTTTTAAGACATTTATTTGAGAGAGAGAGAGTGTGCATGAGTGCAGGGAGGGGCAGAGAGAGGGAAAGAATCTCAAGCAGACCTCCCCACAGAGCGTGGAGTCCACTCTGGGCTTGATCTCACAACCCTGAGACCATGAACTGAGCCTAAAGAGTCAGCCACTTAACTGACTGAGCCACCCAGTTACCCCTACAATTTACTTTTTTAACATACTATTTGTATGAGCTATCTTTGGATAAATTATATATTATTATAAACGGAGTCCATGTTACATTACTCCAAAACTTGGCAGCTTAAAACAAGAAACATTTATTCTGTCACAGTTTCTGGAGTCAGGAAGCCAGCAGCAACTTAGCTTCATGGATCTGATCACGGTCCTTATGAAGTTGCCATCAAGCTGTCGACTGGGCCTGCAGTCACCTGAAGCCTCAACTGGAATGGAGGACCCAATGCAGAGCTCATTGGGGTGGTTGCTCAAATAGCCTTTGTTCCTCTCTCTTTGGGCCACTCCATAGCCTGTGTGTGCATCATCACACAATGTTAACTGGCTTCCTCCAAAGGTTATGAGAGAGAAAGAGACAGAGAGAGAGAGAGCCCAAGATGGAAGCCACAGTATTTTCTAACCTAATCTTGGAAGTGACATATTTACATCACAGCTACGTGCTGTTATTCACACATACAAACCCCCATAGAGTGTGGGGAAGGATTGTGGCCACTTTGGAAACCAGGAGGTGGTGATCGTTAGAAAGGGTCTTAGCAGCTGACACCACAAAAGAAGAACTGACATATGTACTTATTTCCTCACTCTTTTAAATAGCTACATTGTGTTCTGTGTTTCAGAAACAGGCTCTTAGCTATGATCATGTAAAATATTCCCTACTTTTCAAGAATACAGATAATAAATGAATCAACATACACTTTTACCCACTAGTGCAAATATTAAGATAAATTACTACAGTAGAACTGTGGACAGACGATAAACACATTAAAAATTCAGACAGATCCGAAGTTT
>NC_058408.1:5581456-5613456 GCF_002201575.2 Neomonachus schauinslandi | reverse complement strand
AGGCAAGCTGAGCGTGACGCTAATGCCTTAAATTTTGAGCACAACTCTCAGTTCAGCTGAGAGTCTGATCAAAAGGGGGGAATTGTTAACCAGAAAACCACAGCCCTAAAATGGCCTCACTAAGTTAAGGCTTCAAGTGAGTAAACCAAGACTTAATATCTAACCTAACTGCAGTTTCAATTCCCCAGGGATGTAAGCTTTAACCAGGCAACATGGAACTTCCTGGTCAAAACTAGGAAATTGACTGGTAGACCGTTCTCTCCAGAGGAGGGCAACCTTGCCTAAACAGTGCATTCCTTGCTGACAAAGTCCGTTCTTCTTTTTATGTCTTTTCTCTGCCTTTAAAAACCCTTCTTTTGTTTAGGTCAGTGGAGCTCCCCTCTCCTTGCTAGATGGGATGCTGTGCGATTCATGAATCGTTTAATAAAGTCAATTAGATCTTTCAACTTACTCAGTTAAATTTTGCTCTTTAACACATGCGTGGGATGGACTGGAGCTGGGAGGGGACGTGAAAGGCCAGGCGGGGGTGGCAACATGTGTCTTAAGCAAGGTGCAAACTGTGGGCATGGCGAGGGATGTGGGAGTGACCAAATCGTGCACATGGCCGAGATGATGTTGGCCACTGGGCCCTGAGCAACTTTTCAGCCTTATTATCCAGCGGTCCCCCACACAAACCCAGGGCGCTTGTCCTGCTGCCCACGCCCTAGAAGCATGGAGAACTTTCCTCTCTGGTGGGCGTTGCTGCTGGGCTTTAAAAATCACGGTAATGTTACTCATCTACTTGGTGAGCCTAGTCTGGTTTCTGCGTTCTGGATTCTTTATATGACAGGTTGGTTAAAGCAAAGGTAGCGGTTAATATTTGCATGGGGTTACTTATTCATTTAAAGTTCAATTATGTAAAAGTTCATCTGTTCCATTGTAGAAGCAATACATGTTCCTCACGGTGAATTTAGAAAATACCAGCCACATTGGGGAAAGAAATCACCCATTGTCACTGTTTAAAAATTTTATTCTGGTTGGTTTTTTTGTTTGCTTAATGTAGCCATAATCTGTATGATATAGATAACATATACATATATATAATCATATATACTATATACAGATATATGTTGTACATCATATGATATATATAGATATATATCATCCATGTATCATATGGTAAATATATGCAGAAGTATGTATCATATATACTTTCATAGACCTCCAGTCTTTTCAAAGGTCATTTCTGATGGCTTCATAACATTAC
This sequence comes from Neomonachus schauinslandi, assembly GCF_002201575.2. Taxonomy (NCBI): domain Eukaryota; kingdom Metazoa; phylum Chordata; class Mammalia; order Carnivora; family Phocidae; genus Neomonachus; species Neomonachus schauinslandi. The sequence continues at coordinate 5,612,210 of NC_058408.1, read as the reverse complement.
ATGTAGAAATATACACCGTGTTCTAAACACCATTTTATAGTATTTGACACTTGGAATATATCCAATTTTGTTGTAAATAATAATACAGTGAGGGGCGCCTGGGTGGCTCAGTTGGTTAAGCGACTGCCTTCGGCTCAGGTCATGATCCTGGAGTCCCGGGATCGAGTCCCGCATCGGGCTCCCTGCTTGGCAGGGAGTCTGCTTCGCCCTCTGACCCTATCCCCTCTCATGTGTTCTTTCTCTCTCATTCTCTCTCTCTCAAATGAATAAATAAAATCTTAAAAAAAAATAATACAATGTATATCTTTGTGTGCAGAATCATTTTATTTTATTATTTTTTAAAAAGATTTTATTTATTCATTTGAGAGAGAGTGCACAAGCAGGGAGAGGGGCAGAGGGAAAGGAACAAGCTGACTCCCTGCCAAGTGGGGAACATTTTGTGGGGCTCGATCCCGGGACCCCAAGATCACAACCCCAGCTGAAGTTAGACGTTTAACCAACTGAGCCACTCAGGTGCCCCCAGGGCCATTTTACAATTGAGTGTTTTTCTGAAACTAGATTGCTAAAGTGGAATTATTGACTCGCAGGATACAGGCATATATTATAGCATCCTGACCAGTGGTTTTCAAAAGCGCTCCTCTCCTGTGCACCCCCTCGTGCCACGTGGGGGAGATCCTGGCTCTGGGCTCTTGCCCAGACCTGGGTGGGCCTCTCAGTCTTAACAGGCTGCTTTTTCCCATGGAGGTAATTTGGCACAGGACATAGTTTATGTTTCCTGCATTTTAACCTCATCGAGGGACTGTTTTGTGAGTGTTTGAGCTATTTATGACCTGTAGGAGAAATAACCAGATAATCAGAGGTCCTTGTCATTTATTCAGGTTCCAGCGTCCAGGAGGTTTTCTTTAGGATTTTTCCCACAGCAGCAACGCCATCACCTCAGCGCATCCTTGCTAACCAGCCTGTGGCCATCTTCACCCTGGAAATGAATCTCCAGTTTTAACTTTTTGAAGTTACGCATGCTCCGCAGTTAATGCAGGAAAAGTATTAGAGGCGATTCAGAAATAAGAAGATAAATAGATTTTAGGTATTGAGGACTTTTGAAATAAGTAAAACTGTCTATGAAATTGTTTTGAATGTTACTATAGCAATTACACTTCTCAATCCCTGATGTTAATATTGATGAGTAAAGAAAGCTTAAAGAATGAGTTAAAAAGCTACAAAACTTTCTCAGTGTTGACATTGTATTACCTATCATTCGTCTTTTGGGAGGAATAGGAAATGAGATCACTGTTTTTTGATGTGCCTTTTACATGTTAACACAAATTCCTGTTCTTGGTCTTTACATGGCTGTTGAATTCTGTCAACTTTTTGCTCATGGGTTTTGGAATCAGGTTGTACGTGAGTATGGAAGTTATTTTATAGATCTTGTTTTTATATTCGATTAAGCCTCCCTGAAGCCATATGGAAGTAATCTGTGTGTAACTGCCAGATACATCGCCTGGAATTCCAAGTATGATGAAGAAAAGATGGGATTTTAAAAAGAATGGAATTTTGAGAACAGGAGGGAGGAGGAGGAAAGAATGAGCACTTTTTTTTAGGTGCAAATAATTTTTTTTGTAACGAAGAGAGATGAACTATTTTGGTATGACTAAACAAATCCTTGCTGAAGAAATATGTGGATGAATTAACCCACTTATAATTTTGTGGTTTCTTTAATATTAATAAATGTGAATCTCAGTTGTACTTTTTCTTTGGTATTTATGAGTCTGCGTCAGGGCTTCTCTCATTTTATATTAGAACTTCGGTCGCTGGTATTCATTTTTCTTTACTCTTTTCTAGTAACCTAGCGGAGGGTTTCCCTCCAGAGACAGGAGTGGATTCCGCAAACATTACCTCCCGTGGTGGGTGGAGGGGTGGGGGGCATCAGGAACTACACAGAAGGCCCACTGAGGCAGGATGGCCAGTGACCGTGAGGAGATTGTCAAAGGAGACTTTAAAGTCAGCCATTGAAATAGAGAAGCAGATTTTTTCCTTTTAAAGTTTCTGAAGACAGCAGCACCTGGCTGGCTCAGTCAGAAGAGCATGCGACTCTTGATCTTGGGATCTCGAGTTCAAGTCCCACTTTGGGTGTCGAGATGACTTAAATGAATAAATAAAAACTAAACTAAACTAAATTTCTGAAGAGAAATTAGAGAAGGAGATAATCAGAAATACACAAAATTGAATGCCCATGAGCTGGTTTTCTGTGGAGAACATGGAGAATATGGAGCTCGAGTCCTGTGTCCTGTTCAGGTGTGTGCACTCTGCTCTATTCTCGTGGCGCACATCACCATCCATCAACATTTCTCTGTGGAAAGCTAGATTTACCCAAGCCCCTTCTCCCTCCAGCTCATTCCTGGAAGAGGCAGTCACTGGTGTACCATAACAGTGGAAGTAACTTTGACCCCTGTACTCTGAACACAGTTCCTGGCTTTCACAGGAGTAGGGCAGGGAAAGGGGGACCTGGGGTTGAACGAGAGAATAGGACAGATATAATCCGTGTAGGCTAAATATCTATGGTGAAGAACAGTGTTCAGACAGATCTTCCCTGAGCACTAAAGGGCCCCGATGTGTGTTGTCAGCTGGCGAAAAAAGAATTGCTCTGCTTTGGAGACTTTCCCTTTACTGATTTAAGACATTCTCCAGTTGTGTGGACAGTTCTGGTGGGGTCTTGAATTGTACTGTTCTAGGCTGTCTCTCTCCTTGACCAGACTAGTTAGGCTCCTCTGAAGCTTCTTCTCCACCAGGCCGCAACCTTGACTCTGGCCTTGCCAGGCCTGCCTAGCTCAGTTTAGCAAGAACCCTGCTAAATCAGTTTGAGAGCGTCCTCACCTTGGCTATCTGATCACTCGTATTATAGAATTGAGTTCCTCATCGCCACCTTCGACATGTAAGACCTTGGCCTCCCTTCAGCAAGAATCCCGTTAAGTCAGTTTAACAAGAGTCCTCCTACCCTTGATGTTTTCCCTGAAGTAATCTTCCATCCACTGACCCTGTCTCTCTGCATCTTGGCTACAAATCCCCACTTGTCTTTGCTGTGTTCAGAGTTGAGCCCTATCGTAATATCTCTATTGCAAATGTCTTATTTTTTTTTTATTGACCTATAACATTGTATTCATTTAAGGTATATAATGTAATGATTTGGTGTATGTGTATATTATGAAATGATCACAATAAGTCTAGTTAATGTCCATTACCTTACACAGTTGTAATTTTTTTCTTGGGATGAGAACTTTTAAGATGAAATCTCTTAGCAACTTTTAAATTCACAACACAGCATTGTTTTTTTTTTTTTTAAGACTTTATTTATTGATTTGTCAGAGAGAGAGAGAGAGAGAGCACACAAGCAGGGGGAATGGCAGGCAGAGGGAGAAGCAGGCTCCCCACCAAGCAAGGAGCCCAATGTGGGGCTTGATCCCAGGACCCTGGATCATGACCTGAGCTGAAGGTAGAGGCTGAGCCACCCAGGCGTCCCCACAAACACAGCATTGTTAACTATAATCAACATACTGTACATTACGTCCCTAGAACCTATTTCTTTTACAACTGGAAATTTGGGTCTTTTGACCACCTTCATTTATTTTGCCCACCGCCTACCCCCTGCCCTTGGCAACCACCAGTCTCTTCTCTGTATCTATGAGTTTTTATTTTTGTTTTTGTTTTAGATTCCACATATAAATGGGATCATATGGTATTTGTCTTTCTCTATCTGATTTATTTCACATAGCATAATGCCCTCAAGGTCTATCCACTTTGTCCTGAAGGGCAGGATTTCATTTTTTTTAAATAAGACTGAATAATATTCCATTATAGGTACACAGCACATTTTCTTTATCTGTTCATCTGTCCAGTGGACACTTAGGTTGTTTCCATGTCTTGGCTATTGGAAATAATGCTGCAGTGAACATGGGGGTGCATAAATCTTTTCAAATGAGTGTTTTCTCTTTCTTTGGATAAATACCCAGAAGTGGAATTGCTAGATCCTATGGCAGTTCCGTTTTTAAATTTTTGAGAAAACTTCATACTGTTTTTCATTAGTGGCTGCACCAATTTATATTCCTACCAACAGTGCACAAGGGTTCCCTTTTCTGCACATCCTCCCCAACACTTGTTATCTCTTCTTGATAATAGCCATTCTAACAATGTAAGGTGGTAGCATTTCCCTGATGATTGATGGTGAGCACCTTTTCACATACCTCTTGTCTTCTATGGAAAAATGTCGGCTTAGTTCTGCTGCTCATTTTTATTTTTATTGTTATTTATTTTTAAAAATTGTATTTATTTGTCAGAGAGAGAGCGAGAGAGCACGCACAAGCAGGGGGGGGCAGCAGGCAAAGGGAGAAGCAGGCTCCTCTCCGAGCAGGGAGATGTGGGAATCGATTCCAGGACCCTGGGATCATGACCTGAGCCGAAGGCAGACGCTTAACTGCCTGAGCCACCCAGGCGCCCTGAGCTGACTTTTCTGTATGGTGTAAGATAGAGGTCCAGTTTCATTCTTTTTCATGTAACAGTTTGGCCCCTGCCATTTATTGAAGAGACCATCCTTTCCCCTTTGTATATTCTTGGCTCCTTTGTCATAAATTAATTGACCATATATGCATGGGTTTATTTCTTCTCTCTATTCTGTTCCATTGATCCACGTGTCTGTTTTTATGCTGATACTATATTGTTTTGATCACTATAGCTTTTGTAATATAGTTTGAAAACAGGAAATATGATGCCTTCAGCTTTGTTCTTTTTTCTCAAGATTACTTTGGCTACAAATTTTAGGATTTTTTTTTCTTTTTTTTAAAGATTTTATTTGTTTATTTGACAGAGAGAAAGACAGCATGCACAAGCAGGGGGAGTGGGAGAGGGAGAAGGAGGCTCCCCACTGAGCAGGGAGCCCGACAAGGGGCCCGATCCCAGTACCCTGGGATCGTGACCCCAGCTGAAGGCAGACGCCTAACCCACTGAGCCACCCAGGCACCCCTCTTTTTTTTTTTTTAAAGATTTCATTTTTAAGTGATCTTCACACCCAACATGGGCTTGAACTCACAACCCCAAGATCAAGAGTCACTCGTTCCACTGACTGAGCCGGCCAGCACCCTAAGATTGTTTTTTTTCCCTATTTCTTTGAAAAATGCCATTGGAATTTTGATAGAAATTTCATTGACTCTGTAGCTTGCTTTGTGTTTTATGGATATTTTAACAAAATTAATTCTTCCAGTCCATAAGCACTGAACAATTTTGCTTTTATTTCTGTCTTCTTTAATCCCTTTGATTAATATTTTATAATTTTCAGTGTACTGATCCTTCACCTCCTTGGTTAAACTTATTCCTAGATATTTTATTCTTTTGATATAAATGGTATTACTTTTCTTAATTTCTCTTCTGATGGCTTGTTGTTATGTATAGAAATGCAACTGATTTTTGTATATTGTTTTTTACTGAATTCAGTTATTCTAATAGTTTTTGGTGGTGTCTTTTAGGTTTTCTATATATAGGATCATGTTATCTGCAACACAGATTTCCTTCTTCCTTTCTGATTTGGATGCCTTTTATTTTCTTTCCTAATTGCTCTGCTAGGACTTCCAGTACTCTGTTGAATAAAGTGAGAAGAGTGGACATCCTTGTCTTGTTCCTGATCTTAGATCAGCAATAGTCTCAAAAGAAGTCTTCCTTAGGTTTTAACAAGTGTCAGAATAATTTTTTCTTTAACAGTCTGGCACACCAAACAGGAACCTAAGACTCTTAAACCACCCTCATCCTGATGGCTGACCTTGTTGTTTGAAACATGACCTGATTTGAAAGTGCCTGCAGCGTTGGTGGACATTCCCTTCTGCCCTGAAAAAACCTCAGGATCTTGGGCCAGTACCAACCTTCCAAATTACGACCCCTGGGAATGCGGCCAGGGGCGCACCGTCCCCTAAGCCCTGTAGAGGGCGCTTTCCGCCGCCCAGTGCTGCTGTGACCTGCGCTGGGAGAGCCCCGGGCAAACGCCAGCTCCTCGCCAGCCTCGGTTCGCGGGCCCTGGCGCCCGGCGGCATCCGTCCGCGCTGATTCCCACTCCCGCGAGCTCCCTCGTTCCCGCGTGGCCGGCGGGGAGGGTGGCAGAGGGCAGCGTGGCAGAGGGCAGCGGGACGCTCCGTGCCGGCCGCGTTGTGCCCACCGGCGCCCCGTTATCCCCAAGGCAGGGATCTCCCGGCCGCCGGATTTCGAATTTAGAAATCACGCTTTAGTCCTGCAAGTTTGGTATCTGTGACCACTTTAGGTTTAATAAAAACGCACAAATTCGTAAAGAAAGTGGTCGCCTGTAGCGATCGTGAGGGAGGGCGCACGGCCTTGCAGCCGCAGGCCGCGGAAGGCGGAGGAGGCTGTGCGGCGAGGACCCGGCCGAAGCGGAGCCACCACCTCCCACCGCCGGCGCCCGGGGGCCACCCCTCAGGAAGAGGCCGCGGTACTGGGAGCGGCCTGCCCTTTGGGCTCCGGCCAAGGGCCGCACCTCCCCCGCACCCCCAGCGGCCGCCGCGCTCCCGCCCGGGGACGGCTGGGCGTCAGTGGAAGGCCCCGCGGGAGCTGCCGCCGGCGCCCCCCCCCCCGCCCGCTCGGCCATGGGCGCCGCCGGCTGGTCGGCTCTGGGCAGCCTCGGCCTCCCCGCGCCGCGCCTCCCCGCGCCGTCCCGGCCCGCCTGGCTCGGGGCGGCCGCGCTGGGACTGGCCGCCGTGGCGCTGGGGACGGTGGCCTGGCGCCGCGCGCGCTCCAGGCGGCGCCGGCGGCTGCAGCAGGTGGGCACCGTGGCGCAGCTCTGGATCTACCCGGTCAAGTCGTGCAAGGGGGTGCCGGTGAGCGCGGCGGAGTGCACGGCCTTGGGGCTGCGCTGCGGCCACCTGCGGGACAGGTAGGGCCGGGCCGGGGCTGCGCGGGACCTGCCCGGGCCGGGGCGGGGGCCGCTCGCGGGAAGGGGTCTAGAGGTTTGCCTCTTGCGTTTCCCGGGTTGTTGGTTGGACGCTTTGCCTTTGATCCTTTAGCTGGGGAGGTCAGTTCATGTCTGGTTCAGGTTTGGAAAGTTAGGTAGGGGTAGACCCTTGCCCCTCCCTAGATGAGAGGTTCCTCCTCTGTAGAAGGACGGGGTATCACCTGGTTATCTTCAAGTCTCCTGCTAGTTCTAAACTTTCTGATTCTATCTTAGTCTACTGCACAATAGTAGAAAATAAAATGCTGTGAGCACACGTGGGCAGACAGCGGCAACGCCGAAAGCAAGTCTCGTTCAAGGACACTGGCTTTGGTCTTGCTGCAGTTTGCTCCTCCCACGTCTGTCTCCAGTCCTGGAGCAGGTGCCTAGGAGACCCGGGGTGGTGGGGGCGGGGGGGAGACTTGATCCACTTTCATAAGTAGTGAGCGGGGTGAAGTCTTGTGTTGGGAAGAGGGGATACCTGGGGCATTTTATTGTTTTGCAAATGTAGTATTTGCCATTAAGAGAATAGTGTGTCCCCTCTCCCCAGAAGCAGAGTGGTCCTTAATGAAGAACTCTGGGGAAAGTCTCTACCCACATTAAGGCCCGGCATATGGAAATTCCATTCACCTCCCTCAGAAAAGAAAAGGTGTCCTGTCCTTTAACTCATCCCAAAGGTCAGGCTACAGATACATACTCACTGACACAGAATTATGCAGCTGGATATCTGGAAGGCTCACTTGATGGTGAAGAATGCAACATTCTAGAAAGAGTGAACAAGGAAGAACAGAATCCCCTTCTTTGGTTCATTAGGGTTAAGATGCCTTCCTATCTGGGTGGGGTGGTTTTGTTGTGGTTCTCTGTATACAGAGGGAGGGGACGTTTGCCAGGTGGTCATTCAAAGAATCTTCTAGCAGAGACTGCTGCCTTGAGTTCACTCCAGGACACATGTATTCACTCTTCTCAGCTGTCTTCTTTAAAAAATGTGGACTCTCACAGCTTTGAAAAACTTCAACTTGTTTTAGAGAAATGTTGTGTATGCAGACCATGTAACTCTTGGGGATTTTCCATCCTCCTCCGCTCCAGATATCTAATCCTGGACGGATTTTTGTGTTTTGTTTTTGCTTTTAGTAATCTCTACCCCCAACGTGGGGCTAGAACTCAGGACCCTGACATCAAGGTCACATAATCCCTAATCCCGGAGAGGTTTCTATTTATTTATTTATTTATTTGTTTGTTTGTTTGTTTATTTATTTAAATCTATATTTTATTCAGATTTTCTTGGTTTTCCCCCGATGTCCTTCTTTTTCTATCCTAAGATCCCAACCAGGATACATTTATGATTATATTTGGATGTTGTGACTCCTTGGGCTTCTCTAGACTATAATAGTTTCTCAAGCTTTTATTGTTTTTTGCTGATCTTGAGAGTGTTGAGGAATCCTGAGTGGACATTTTGTAGAGTGTCCTTCAGTTTGGGTTTGTCTGATGTCTTCCTTATGGTTGACAGGCATTATGGATTTTTAGGAAGAAGAGCACAGAAGTAAAGTTCCATTCTTCTTATATCATATCAGGAATACACAACTTAACAACTAAAAAAAAAACTTTTTTAAGTTTTTATTTAAATTCCAGTTAGTAACATACAGTGCAATATTAGTTTCAGGCATACAATATAGTGATTCAACACTTCCATACAACACCCGGTGCTCATCATGACAAGTGCCCTCCTTAATCCCCATCACGTATTTAACCCATCCCCCCACACCCTCCCCCTGGTGACTGTCAGGTCTCTGTAGTTGAGAGTCATTGTTTCTGAGAAACAAACTGAGGGTTCTAGAGGGGAGGGGGTGGGGGGATGGGTTAGCCTGGTGATGGGTATTAAAGAGGGCACGTACTGCATGGAGCACTGGGTGTAATACGCAAACAATGAATCATGGAACACTACATCAACAAATAAATAGGAAAAAAATAAAATATTAGGATTTTTAGGGAAAAAAAGAATTTAGAAAACAGATACTATGTATATAGAAAATTAAGATGTCATTTCAAATTAGATGTCATTAAAAAAAAGGGGGTATAGTGATATGTTACCCATTTCTTAAAATATCGAGTTAGATCTCTATTTCAAAACTTCAGATGGATTAAGAGCCTAAATGTAAAAATAAAGCTATAAAATTAAAAAAAAAAAAGAGTCATTGTTTCTTGGGACGCCTGGGTGGCTCAGTCGGTTAGGTGTCTGCCTTCGGCTCAGGTCATGATCCCAGGGTCCTGGGATTGAGCCCCGCATCGGGGTCCCTGCTCTGTGGGGAGCCTGCTTCTCCCTCTCCCTCTGCCTGCCACTCCCCCTTCCTTTGCTCTCTCTCTCTGTGTCAAATGAATAAATAAATTCTTAAAAAAAAAGTCTTTATTGATTTGTCTCTTTCCCTTTGCTCATTTGTTTTGTTTCTTAAATCCCACCTATGAGTGAAATCATGTGGAATTTGTCTTTCTCTGAATGACTTATTTCAGGAGAGAAGTGAGTGACCAGGAGGAACCGTAACATTTAATGAGCCACTGGAGAGATTTTTAAAACTTTTAATTTCCTGAGAGTCCTATCCCAGACCTGTGGAATCAGAATCACCCAGAGTGAGGCCACCCTTTGTAGTGTTAAAATCTCCCCAGGTGAATCTGCTGCTCTAATTAAAGGGTGGTATCTGGGGCCATTAACGAGAAGAGCATGTTTAGAGCTTATTCAAGTATGAAGGATTAGAAAAGCCTTCCTACTGCTGGGAAAACTTTAGGCACAGGGGTACTGGACACCCTCCAAAAACTGGGAGAAGCAAATTCTCATGGTGCACATCTAAAGAAAGTCACCTTGTGCTACTTCCTTCCCCACTTGAAGGATTGAAGTCATTTCTCAGAGAGATTTCCGGTTCTTATCTGTGTCTCTTCTGATCATCTGAATGACTATTTTCCCACGTCTCATTGTCACTACTTTGCTATGATTATTGCTTTTGTGGAAAGAAAGGACTTGTCCTTTGCTTTTCTGCTTCCATGGGTATCTTAAAATAAATGGAACTGTATCCACTAACCCTTGTTTTGTTGAACACTAAATGCTTGGGATGGGGTGGTGGGGCATGGAGATTGGGAGGAGGCAGGGCAAGGCAGTGGGATGAACACGGATTCAGTGCCTCATGTGCCTCGGACACTGAGCTGAATCCTGTCACGTGCATGACCTTACACAAGCCTCAGCACCGTCGTGTGGGCTAGATGTTATCTCCACTCTGCAAGTAAAAAACAGCAGGATCAGAAAGGGTGAGTGTCTCACCCAAAGCAGTTATGTGCTGGAGGGTTGTGAACTCAGATTTCTGTGGGTACAGCAGTCATGCACTTTTTATGAAGCCAGGGTGATTTAGAAGCGTGAGGATTGCACGGAGGATCAGGAGACCCGAGCACAGTCATCTAAACTTTCTGAGCCTCATTTTTTATCATTTACAAAAGAAAGGGCTTGGACTTGATGGTCTCAAAGACCCTATTTCATCTAGGTTTTATTTATTAAAGGATAATTGAAACTCGGAAGCAAGCTAGAAAGAACTCTGCTAAATGACTGCTATTCTCTCAACTTAATAATAATGAAACTACAAACAGCCTGGAATGCAGGAAAAGGCCCCTTGGATTTAATTCCATGTTGAACCATTCTTTGGAACCATTCTAAGAAGCTGGGCTCTTCCTCCATAAGGGCTCTGTCCTCAGATTTCTAGAACTATTTTGTTCAAAGCTCTTAATAAATTTGTGAATGTTTGGCTTGGGCACCCTGGACTTTGAGCTGGTTCAGAGTCCGCCTAGCAGAACACTGCATGGCCTGATTGGCCAGAAGGTGGGAGGGTTGGCTGCCCTCCTTGACCTTGTAAATCCTGCTCTCCTTAGTGGGTGTGGGTATCTATTTGACTCCATGGGTCCTAAATCTGCCCTAGCCCTTCCAAAGGCAGCCCTTGATGTTTTCTGCACAGACTATGACCTCCTGGAGAAATGAGTTCTCTAAGTTTATCATCCTGAGCACATTACTCTCTGGCTGGCTGTGGCGGGGTCCCTGCTCTCCTTTCCCCTTTTCAGGCTCAGGCACTTCTGCTTCCCAGACCAATTTCTAAGTTTAAACATGAGGTTTTCCAGCTGTCCTGGGCTCTGCTCCCCCACCCCCGTGATCACTTGGGGCACTGTTGTTTTTTTGGAGGATCTGAGCCCTGGCCTCTGTACTGATTCTCACACCGCACACTCCTGCTTTAGGAGTGAGAGAAGGTGTTAGTTTGGGGACAACTTGGTCACGAAAAATCCACACTCCAGACTTACTTTCTTTCAGATCTGGCAGAACAGAGATGATTATTCATTCACTCGGCATCATTTGTATGCAAGAGATGACATATGCCATGACCCCATTGGGCAGGGTAATGAGAGTGGTCGGGGTCTGTTATAGGCAGCAACTTTTTACCTTTTATTAGTGTCTCTGTCCTATCCCGGTGTTAGACCGCCTGCAAGCCGCCACTTGACTTTCCACTTGCAGCAGCGAGCACACAACGTCCAGCTCCACCCCCCCCACCCCCCCCCCCCCCCACCCCCCGCCTCTGCCCTTCTCACCATTAAGGCCCAGGGGTTAACCCCTACGCTATTAAACAGCAGACTGGAGCTCAGGGCGGAGCGCGTGAGCCCCAGCGAAGGGCTGAGGTGGAGGTGGATGGGGACAAGGAGACTCAGCCCAGAGAGGGACTCACGGTCAGAAATAACATGCAGATTCCTGTTGGGACATGTGTCTGGCTGGGTGCAGATCTCCGAGGGAGTCCCGTTGGGTGCTAGGGCATGTTGGAAGCTTAGGGTGCAGGCTTTGGGAGGATGAAGCAGAGCAGGGTCATCCGGAACTCTGTACCCAGGGATGAGGCTGAAAAGAGGAACAGGGCCCAGCCCCAAGGGAATGGGGCGGTAACAAAGTTACAGGAATACCCTTGGTCACAGAACCCCATAGGCAAGCAGGCCAGACAACCTTGGGAGCCAAAGGTGGCTTGTCAGAGAGATGGGGGCCTGCCACTGCCCAGCATCACCGGCTCTGGGGTGGGAAAAACCAAGACGATTCCCGAGACGCCTTTGTACTGTCATACCTCCGCTGCCATACCCTGACCCAACACACCTGCTGGTTAGCGGGCCCAGGTGCCAGCCAGAGTGCCGCTTGGTGGCAGGGACGGGACACCTCCCAGAGTCCGGTGAGGGCCAAGACGGAGCTGCCTGTCCTCTGGAATCAGACAGCCTCATCAGCTTAGGACAGGCATTCCCACTTGGTTCCAGTCGTAGTTGGCAACGTCTCCCCTAGAGGAGGCGCCCCTCCTTCTGGAAGGGTCTGCGGTCCATCCCTTCCATCCGCTCCCGTTTGGGAAGCCCGGGCTTTCAGCAGCTTCTCATAAGCCAATGCCTGCAGCCTTTGTCATGCGCTGCTCTTGTGTCCTGTCTCAGATGGTGGCATCGAAACTTACTTTCTCCAGGGGGAACAGCGCTTTTTAAATATCTTTTCGTTGTCAAATTGTCAAAAGCTACGTTCCGCTGTAGATAAAAGCGTAACCGACCTACCCCGGCCAGGCTCTTTCCCCTTCCCGGGAAAGCTCAGCCCTTCTCCCCCGAGATATGATGCAGCGTGACAGCTGAGCCTGGAACAGGGGGCTCTCTAGAAGTAAGCGGAGTTCTGATCTAACTCACGGTGTGTGGGCATCTTCGTTCTCTGAGTCAGAGCATGAGCACGAAGAGGGGAGGCTGTGTGGGGGTCTCCTGATGTCAGACCTGCGAGCCCCAGCAGGTTAGACTGAGTGGAGACCTGTTCGCATCCTCCGGCCTCCTGAACATCACAAGACCCTGTCCAGGGTTCTGGTGCACTTGGGCCGGGAGTTCGGGCCCCATCTTGTTCCACAGCAAAAAGACCTGGAAGACGTTTTGCTATGAGTTTAACAGGGGCGGGGAAATTTCTGACCACAACAAAGCCCCAGACTAAGCATCAGGATTCCCTAAGCAGCGAGGGAAGGTCCTTTAAACCAGCCTCGTTTTCTGCATTTTCGGAACTGGGGATTTTCATACATTGGCCAGATGTTTTCTCCGAGGGCTGTTTCTTCCAAAGAAGCTGCTTTTAGGGGCACCAACTTTTGGATTCAAAGAATTTGACCAGATCGGGGTAATTGTCTAGAAAAATATTGTTGGATCCCGAGTCTGGGCAGGGGAGAGGGTTTGATGAAATAGGAAGCTAGAGGGAAGCCTTTGAGAGGGTGGAAGAGGCTTTTCTGAGCATGTTCGTGTTTGTTGCTCGGCAGGTTTTGGCTGGTGATTAAGGAAGATGGACACATGGTCACCGCCCGGCAGGAGCCTCGCCTGGTGCTGGTGTCCATCACCTGTGAGGGAGACCGCCTGATCCTCAGGGCTCCGGGCATGGACCAGCTGGCTTTGCCAAGCAAGCTGCCTTTCTCAAACAAGCTCTATGATTGCAGGTGCTCTGCTTGGGGCCCCTGGGGCCCTGACGTGATTTTCCTGTAGGCTCCTCCCTGCGCCTGTCTTGCTCCAGTGTGTATAGTAGGTGATGCATTTGGTAAAGGAAATATTTCAGAGAAGCCTGGCCAGGGCTGGGATCGATCCAGTGCTCAGGGGTGAGTGGGTGAGGCAGAGTACTGTTTTAAGGGTCCCTGGGATTTGTTTTACTCAGGTATGGTAAGGCATGCGGAGGGGCAAATGACCATGATGAAGAAAGACGGACGTTTTCCATATTCGCGGGTCCCTGGGAGTGGGAGGCTTGGCGTGTCATGCGGGACCACACAGAGGAGCAGCAGGGGTGGGCTGGGGTAGGGTGCGGGGTTGGGGAGACGTGGAGGGGGCAGCGAAAGCCTTTTTTTTTTTAAAGATTTTATTTGTTTGAGAGAGAGAGAGAGAGAGCGCACATGAGCAGTGGGGAGGGGCAGAGGGAAAGGGAGAAGCAGACTCCCTGCTGAGCCAAGCAGGGAGCCCGATGGAGGCTCAATCCCAGGACCCCAAGATGATGACCTGAGCCGAAGGCAAATGCTTAACTGACTGAACCACCCAGGTGCCCCTACAAGAGCCTTTATTGTGGTTTCCACAGGAAGTCCCAGGCAGGGCAGGGTAAACAGCTTCAGGGTTGGCTAGTTTGAGTAATTTCAGTGGGCTCTGGGGCGTAGAGGCTGTCTCTGGGTGCCTGGTACCTGGCCCTGGGCGATTAGGGCCGGGGACAGTGGCCTGGCGGGACAGAGCCCAGAGAGGAGGTGGTGGGGGGTGGGGGCTCTGGATTGGTGGTCGTGCTGTCGAAAGGTGAGTGGTTTCCTACCTGTAGGAATTGATTAGCCCTGGGAGGGGCAGTTCCTTCCACATCAGCAAGGCCCCAGGATGCCAAAGCATCAAGAATACAGGAAACGCAAAAGCATGATTAATACCTATAGAGAGAGGGGATGCCAAGGGCCAATCTTCAGAGTTTGTCTCTGTTTATTCAGGTTGGATGGACTTCTGCTCAGCATCGGCAGCCCCCGAGCCAGGCAGACAAGGCAGTTAGTGGAGACTACCAGCCATATCTCAGGGTAGGGTGAGAAGGCCCTAGAACTTTTCAAGGTGACTGCAGCCTCTCAGGTCTCTGGCCCGAGGCAGATGTAGGAGATTCCCACCCCTGGCCTGGATATGCCTCAGTCCTGGGCTTCCTTTCAGTCTGTAGGACCCCTGCAGGGCCGTCAAATTCCATGGCTCCCCGGGGGTCTTGTCCTGTGCTACGGGGAAGTCCTAGAGGCCTGGGTACCTATCTTCGGGTGCTCTGGATCCCTCTGTAACACCTGAGCATTTTCAGCGTGTGGAGATTGGAGTTGTCCACTGGTCCCAAGCCTCAGAGGAAGGCCACAGATTGCTCCGTGTGCCATGATTGTATGCTTTTTCAAGCAGAATGTCTGAGCTGAAAACCGTCATTCAAGGTTCTGAAATTTCAAAAGCCTGAAATAATAATTCATCGAATATAATATTTTAGCTAATCATCTCCCCAAGCTCATGAGGTGGATATCATTAATTCTACTTCACACGAGGAAAACAGGACTCGTATCATGTCACGCAAGGCAGAGCTGGGATTTGAACCCTCCTGCCTCCCAGTGTTCGCTCTTAATGCCTATGCACAGGGAAAGGAAAAGCTTTGCTGTATATAATATTTATTCTTTGAGAACTTTCCAGCAAAACTGGATTTTCGTTGTAAAAATCCATTCAAAGGGGCGCCTGGGGGGCTCAGTCGGTTAAGTGCGGGACTCTTGGTTGCAGCTTGGGTCGTGGTCTCAGGGTGGTGGTGGGCTCTGCGCTCAGCGGGAGTTTGCTTCTCTCCCTCTCCCCCTGCCCCCCTCTCTCTCTCAAAATAAATCAATAGATCTTTAAAAAAAAAAATCCATTCAAGGCTTTATGTCTTAAGTATTTTAAATTTTAAACAAAATTTTACTTTTTATGCTTAGTAATTATCGAAATTTATAACTCATTTTGTTGTGACCCGTTGTACACAAATAAAAATTGTCATGATAACTCAGTCCTGAAAAAATTTCTTCTCCTTTAGAGCCTTAAGAAACAGAAAATTTAATTGGTTAAAAAGTGATCGATAACCATAAAATTATGTAAGAGAAATAACGTGTACATCTGTATTCGAGAATAAAAAGAGGAATAATATAAAAATGTGGGCTATTGGGCGCCTGGGTGGCTCAGTCGTTGAGCGTCTGCCTTCGGCTCAGGTCATGATCCCAGGGTCCTGGGATGGAGTCCCGCATCGGGCTCCCTGCTCTGCGGGAAGCCTGCTCCTCCCTCTCCCACTCCCCCTGCTTGTGTTCCTGCTCTCGCTGTGTCTCTCTCTGTCAAAAAAAAAAAAATGTGGGCTATTAAAGTAGACCTTAACCAGATGTTTTATTTATTTTTATTTTTTTATTTTCTAAAGATTTTATTTATTTATTTGAGTGAGAGAGAGACCATGAGTAGGGGGAAGAGCAGAGGGAGAAGGAGAAGCAGACGCCCTGATGAGCGGGGAGCCTGATGTGGGGCTTGATCCCAGGACCCTGAGATCGTGACCTGAGCTGAAGTCAGATGCTTAACCCACTGAGCCATCCAGGCACCTCTTAACCATATATTTTATTTTATTTTTATTTATTTATTTTTTTAAAGATTTTATTTGTTTGACAGAGACACAGCGAGAGAGGGAACACAAGCAGGGGGAGTGGGAGGGGGAGAAGCAGGCTTCCCGCCGAGCAGGGAGCCCGGTGCGGGGCTCGATCCCAGGACCCCGGGATCATGACCTGAGCCGAAGGCAGACGCTCAACGACTGAGCCACCCAGGCGCCCCTTAACCATATATTTTAAGAAATGAAGAGGAGTGGATGTCAAACCACCATGGCATTTAGATTCCATTGCATACTTAAAAAAGTATAATTTTATATATTTGTATATTAACATACATAGTATGCTTTATAATTATATTTTAAATGTTAATATTTATAATTCAGTGGAAATTATATCTTTTACAATAAATTAAACTTATGATAAAAATAGTTTACATGTCAACTTGCCGTTCTGTGAGGGGTACATAGCTTTTAAACATTTTTTTAGCGGTATTCCAGCAGAAAGACTGCTGTGTTATCTAACTGACTCTGTGCCCACCTTGTGGGTAGCTACCATGTTACACTGTCCAGTTTCAACTGGAGACACAAGGTCAGGGGAGTTCAGTGGTTTGTATAAGGTCACAGTCCTTATAGAGAATGGTGGAGTTCCACTTTGAACCAGTTCTGCCAGACTCCAAGCTTAGGCTGCATCGACCACACCACAGTCCCTGTCCCCTTTGAAAAGTATCGTGAATCCTTGCTACTCTAAGTGTGGTCTGCAGACCAGCAGTTTAGGCATCCTGAAGCTTGTCAGGCAGGCAGAATCTCAGGCTCCAACCAGACCTTCTGAAGCAGAGTCTGCATTCGCAGGCATGTTAGGGTTTGAGAGGCTCTTCCCTGGAACGTTCTACTGCCTCCCCTTCTGTTTCTGTCCAGCTTTGGCCCTTGGCCCGAAGACCACTTCCTGGCGCTCTGGGATAGTCAGGTCCCAGCGATCTATTTGTCCCATCTTTGTCCCGTCTCTCAGCGTGTTGAGGCAGGACAGTAACTTGGCGCTCTCTTGTGACCCTTCCAGGCTCTTTGGTATGGACATCAAGGGCAGGGACTGTGGTGACCAGGCAGCTCAGTGGTTCACCAGCTTCTTGAAAACAGACGCTTTCAGGCTGGTTCAGTTTGAGAAGCACATGAAGGGAAGACCATCGAGGGAAATTTTCTCTACTTCAGTACCGAATTACCAGGTGCGCTTCCAGAGAGCTGCCCTTCGCTTCTGCCAATCACCCCTCTGTGTCCAGCTTCCTTCTTGACCCACAAAGGGGGTCCCCAGTTAGGAGAGTGTAGGAACGGCTCAGGTGAGGGGTCTGAGGGCGCGTCCTGGGCAGGTGTCGGGGCTGGAGAGGGAAGTGGCTCCGAGCGGAGCAGGCTCTCCAGCATGCGTGGAGGATAGATCGTGTCTGGACTGTGGAGGGAGAGGCCGGGGGTGACCCCCAGTGAGATGGGGACTCAGGAGACACTCACGTTGGGAAGTGAGAAGTTCATTTGGGACTGAACCAAGGGTCTTAAAATTACCGAAGCCGACTTTCTCCTGGGGCTCCCTTGGCCATCAGTCTGATTTGGCTATATCAGGCACCTTCTCAGGAAGACTGCCCTGTGGGGCAGCTGCAGCCCAAAGCCCAAAGCCCTTGATTCTGCAGCGAGCTAGGGTTTAAAATGCCAGCACCTCCTTGAACCACAAGCTGTTTGAATGCAGGGATTTTCACACTGCTGTTTGCCCACCTAGAATGGTGCCTGGTACAGAGTAGGTGCTTCATACATAGAGGGAATGGGTGCCATGTGGGGAAATGGGGACCAGAGCATAGCTGATCAGCCACAGGTCCTTCCCCTGTGTGACGATGATGTTGTGGGAAGGGGGTCAGGGCTGGGCGCTGGAGTGAGGACCAGGGAGAGTCCTGGAAGGTGATGTTGGCCCTCAGCCCTTGCCGCTGTCTTTTCCGAGTGGCAGGAGAGCCCCTGCGAGGCCCAGCGGCGGGAACTGGTCCGGCCCTGACTCGGCCAGATGCAAGACCACCGTGTCCCCTCCCCTCCCCGAACACCACTGGCCCTCCCTACACAACCCCTCTGGCCTTCGCTTCGCTTTCAGCTGGGCTAGGGCATTTCATGGGGCAGGGAGGCCTGAGGGTGCCATGTCCCTGGCGCAGGTGGCCTACCCAGACTGCTGCCCGATCATGATCCTCTCGGAAGCCTCCCTGGCGGATCTGAATACCAGGCTGGAGAAGAAAGTGAAAATGGACCAGTTCAGACCCAATATCGTGGTGACAGGCTGCGATGCTTTCGAGGAGGTAAGAGGCTTACCGCTTTTGTGCATGAAGCTCAGATGTGCTGTTCAAGAGGCCCACAGGATGGTTGTCCCTTTACCCAGCCCCAGCTCAGACCCTCCACGGTCAGCTGTGAGGGAGACTGTTCTCCCCCAAGGGTCACCTGAACCTGGGAGAGCCGGCCACTTACTGCTGCCCCTGTCACCCTGGCCTCAGGAGGGCGCCGCTCACCCGTTCATGTGTGGGCCCCAAAGCAAGCAGTCAGAACTCCAAACTAGATCGAGTCAGGAACTAGGTGAGAATGTATCCTTATGGCTCAGAGGTAACTAAAGGGAAATGAAGATGAAGAGAACAGCCAGGAGTGCTCAAGGATTTGAGACTCCTGGAAGGCCCAGACGCTAAAGTGGAGGCCAAGAGGATACAGGAGATCTGCCTGTGAACAGGGCCCTGGAGAGGGTCCACGCTGTGGCCGAGTTCAGTCCCAGAGGACCCACATGCTCTCCTGTGTGGCTGATGGCAGGAATTTCTACCCTCTCCAGCCACAGCCCCTCGTAGCCCTAACAGGACACCCACATCAAAACCCAGTTGTCCTGCGATCTGTACAGAAATACATAACTGGGTGTTGCTTTGTGCTAAGAAACATCGAGAGTCCTGTTAAACATTGGGGGTGGGCTAAACTTTATGAGCCTGGAAGTGACCAAGGCAAATCCATTCACTGTGTGTTTACTGGGCACCAGACACAGAACTAATGTATTACTTCATACAAATTAATTCTATTTGATCCCGATGACAACCCTATGAAGTCTGTATTACTGTCTCCTTTTGGTAAGGAAATTGAAGCTGGGGGGCCTTACGCACTTGTTGGACATGTGATTGGCAGTTCTGGGATTAGAACCTCAGACTTGCACCTCTGGCTCCTGAGGGAGTGAGGGCATGCTTCCAATTTAGAAATCCCAAGTAGCTAACTCTGAGGGGAGAGGCTCTCCATTCTTTGCTCCCTTGGGTGGCCACCTTTCCTTTGGCGTGAGTAAAATGTGCCCTTATTTGCTGATAAGTGCCATCCTTTAGAATAAACCTTTGCGGGGGCACCTGGGTGGCTCAGTCAGTTAAGCATCAGACTCTTGGTTTCAGCTCAGGTCGTGGCCTTGGGGTCGTGGAATTGAGCCCAGAGTGCCAGTGTCTATGGAGAAGGCCGCACAGGAAGGGGCCCCGACGTTCTTGGGCAGTCAGTACCTTGAGGGAAGAGACTTGATTTTTCTCCCCAGGAATAAATCCCAGGTTTGGTGGGACTCAAAGTTAATACAGTGTGGGGGGGCCTCCTTCAGAAAAGACAATAACACAGCTGCAGGGCCTAGAAGGGGTCAGGTGCCAGAGAGGGGACTAGCCTGCCCGTCCCCCCTGCCCCCCCACCCCTATGGTCTACTGGTGTGCATAAGCGTGGAATCCTTAGACGCTTGCTAAACACAGATAAAATCGGTGCTCGATGTTGTTGATGCAAGTGGCTGAGATTTGGATTAGAAATTAGTCCATAAAGCAAAAACACCTTCACAGGAATCCTGTAATTGCTCCACTATTTTCTGAGAAATTTTCTTTTAGGGAATACATTTTTTCTTGATTTGTCTCCACTGAAGGTCCTAATTTTAGTAAGATTTTGAGCCAAGAGGAATAAGAAGAAAAGCTACTCTTTAGCCAGATTCCTGTCGAAAGAATTTTTGCTTTCCTGGAATTTGCCAACTAAGAGTTTTTGCTCTCCTGTAACTTGTCAAAGTAAACCTAAGGCTAATGTGAGCCTAATCATGTTCTCTTAGGCAATTTGAGTGGGTGGAGTCTTTTTTTGTTTTGTTTTGTTTTTTAATTAAAAAAATGTTCAGTCACCTTGAGCTCTCTGTTTTAATTCCTGCATCATGATGGGCTTACTGAAATAGTAACGTAAGTAAGGCAGAATACTCTTATTTTTCCTCTGGTTGTATACATTTAAAAAATGTATGTATAAGTCCTCTTAAGTATGTATGTATGTATAAGTCCTATAAAAAATGTATAAGTCCTCTGGTTGTATACATTTAAAAAAAAATCCTTCGTGTAAAATGATGCTCATGTTGCCGATTTATCTTCCTTGATATTAGGAAGGCCAATAGTTAGGGGCCTGATGCATTAACCTGTCTACCCAGGCACTGTTGTACAACTATAACCTTTTCAATTAGTGGGACTCTATTAAATATTGATGTAAAATGCTAATGTACGTAAATATTTAATAGACCAACTAATAATAAAAAAATAGCGAATCTAAGCATGGTGCAAAGAGTCCGGCCATTTTTTTTATTGCAAAAATATAGAGCAATAGTAGAATGCATTGTGCAACATTTGCTCTTCATGACCCAGTACTTGGTATTTTTTCCATGTAACTCAGAATGTTAAGCAAGTTTTAAAAGGTGGCTTCCCTTGGGCCAGTGTAGTGTGTGTGAGTTCGGGGAATACAGAGCAGTGGAGTTTAAAAATGATACAGTTGACCAATGCTTCTTGTCTGTGTCCTTGGCCATTGCAGGAGTCAGGGATCAGGTGTTTCCCGAACTTTGCTCACTTTCCTGGTACGCAGGACTTAACTTTTTTTTGGGGGGGAATATCTTGTTTGTATCATTTCTCACTCTGCAGTATGAAAGAACTGTGGAGAAGCTTGCAGAAAACCTTGGGTGTGTTATCTGTCACTCAGGAAGTGATTCTTCAAGAAGCTTCTAAAGAGGGTAGACCTGGAAGCCAGGCAGCTGTGGTTGGACTCCCAGGCCCCTCACTGGCTGTGTGCACTGGGTCCTCTCAGTCCTATCCTTTGCAGCTGTTGAGAAAGAAAGTTTTTGCAAACCATTATGACCAAACTCTCAGTCCCCCAAATCGGAGTGGGGTCGAGTTCGGATTTTACTTGGGTGCATACATGCGTGCATTGGAAGTCTCTGTCCTGGAATAAGAACATCATCTCTGCCCGGGCTTCAGGGATTTCTGAAGAAGCAATGCCAACGACAGCATATAAAACAATAACAAAGTAACAGTAACAGCCAAAGCTCCCAGTTGTCAAATGTGCATTATGTCCCAGGCACTGTGCCAGGCATTTTGGTGCAGGATCTGACTTCATTCTTCTCCTTACCCTTTCCAAACTGCAGGTCATAACCCATTATTGGGTTAGAATTTCAGTTCTATGGGTCCTGACCAGCACTACAAAAACAAAAAACAAAAAAAGCAAACTAGAATAAAAGGTATCAGAGTTATATACATAAAAGGTATGTAGTAAGATGAAGACTTGTTCTGTGGGCTCCTGGGGCTACAGCAGTCCTCGGCATCCTCCGTGCTCAGTGAAGTCACCATCTGTCACCATATGGCATTATGACCATTTTTTTTTTTTTAACGATTTTATTTATTTGCGAGAGAGAGAGAAAGAGTATGAGTAGGGGGAGAGGCAGAGGCAGAGGGAGAAGCAGACTCCCCACTGAGCAGGGAGCCTGATGTGGGGCTCGATCCCAGGACCCTGGGGTCTTGACCTGAGCAGAAGACAGATGCTTAACCAACTGAACCACCCAGGCGTCCCTAAAAGTAATTTTTTAAAGTACCACTTCCTTTCTGTAAAGAAAAACTTGAAGGAATAAAAATCCTTCCCCATCCTACCGTCAAAAAGTAGCCTATGATAACATTTTGTTGTGTTTCCAATATTATTTATGTGATATTGTACGAGTAGTATTGAATTCCCCCATTTTCACTTAATGGTAGATGGCACACAGCTCTGTCTTTACAAATTCTTCATTAGCATAGTTTTTGTGGTTCCGTATTAGTCCATCTTTGAACTCTGCCGTAACTTACTGAGCCATTCCCTTAGAACTGAGCATGTAGGCTGTTTTCCATTTTCCCTTACGTAAATAATGAACAGCTTTGTAAAACAGTCTTTATCTACATTTCTCAACTTATTCTTAAGAAATGCAAAGTCAGAATTTTACGGGCTTTTCATATATATTGCCAAATGGATTTGCAGAAACCTCGTACCAATTTATGTTCCCACATGTTGAGCAGAAACGCGCCTTTTGTCTTGTACCCCGGCCAGCACTGATGCCTATAATCTTTACTAAATCCGGTAAGTGCAAAGTCCTGTCTCCTGTAAATTGGTAATTCTTAGTGTAAGGAATCTTGTGTTAGTCAGTCTGTGAAGGAAGTTTGGCCTTGAGGCAGAGTTTTACTTCAGCTAAGGAAACTTAATTCCAGTGTATAAACTGCAAGTTTATACACTGGCCAAGGTTCTAGAACACTCATGCTTACAACAGACGTTTATTGAGAGTTTGCTGGGTCCTAATCTCTGAGATAGATGCTAAACTTACAGAAATGAATTCACTGTGTCTGCCTGCAAGGGTCTGAGGATGAAGCAGGATTGAGGGCTCAGTAGCTGGAGGGTTGAGGGACGTAACCTCACTCGTGGGAGCCCAGAGAAAGGAACGCTTAGCACAGGGTATGTGTGTGTTTGTGGGAAGAATGCCACAGGGTTTCTTGAAACGGAGAGCATTTAAATTTTGGAATAGGGATTAAAGAATATTGTTTTGCCTGTATATCTTAAAAACAGAAAAACAATTTTTGGCTTTGAGATAGTTGAACTGTGTTGTGTAATGGGAAATACATATTTGGCACTTGTCCCCTATTACAGCCCCTAAAACCCTTGGAATTTCCTGACTGATGGGATGGAAGTACTTTCTATTATTAACAGAATCCTATCAATCATACCTGAGTTATGCTAATGAGGTGAGTGGTAGGGTTGGGGGGTAGGTAGCTTCAGGTTGGAAGTAGGTCACCAGCAAAACCAAGCCTTGACTGGAAATTTGGAACTTTCAGGCACACCGCCCGCCCCACCCAGGCCTCCAGGGAGGGGAGAGGGGCTGGATGTTGAATTCAATTGCAAATAGACAGTGATGTGATCATCGTGCCTAAGTAATAAAACCTCCATAAAAACCCTTAAAAGACTGGTTTTGGAGTGCTCCCTGGTTGGTGAAGACGTCGAGGTGCTGGGAGGTGGGACCATGGCTTGGAAGCTCTGTGCTCCTTCCCTCATACCTTGTCCCCTGAATCTCTTCCATCTGACTGCTCCTGAGTTGTATCCTTTATAATGAACTGGTCATAGTAAAGCATTTTCCCAAGTTCTGTGAGCTCTCCTGGCAGAATATCCAACCTGAGGAGGGGGTCCTGGGAATCCTCGATTTATAGCTGGTTGACCAGAGGTACGGGAGAGCTGTACGCTTGGCATCTGAAGTGAGGGGTGGGGGGGGAAGTCTGTGGGACCAGCCCTTAACCCAACATAGGGTGTGTGTAACTCCAGGTGGTTAGTGTCAGAAAGGGGTGAAATCACAGGACCTCTCTTGGTGTCAGGGAATTCCAGAATTGGTGTTGGAAACACACCATGTGTTTGGGTATTGGAAAGAATCAGAAACTTCCTAGATCAAAATGATTTTAAAAATGTGTTGTCGGGATGATAATGCTTCTGATAAAAAAACAACAACAACAACACAGAAAAGGAAAACAAAAAAATAAAATTTATAAAAATACTGTTTAAACTTGAGGAGCCTTCCAAATATATTGCTATAAATAAATACTCATAGCTGTATATACAGGTTGGTTTTTTTTTTTATATAAACAGACTTATTCTCCATATAGTGTGTATATATATATATATATATGTGTGTGTGTGTGTGTGTGTGTGTGTTTTCTTCACTCAGCAACATCTTGAACATTATTCAGTTGATAAATAAAGACTCACATCCTCCTTTCTGCTGCCCAAACAGTAATCACTCTCCAAATGGGCCACATGTAGTTAGCCAGCCCATAGTTCATGGCTTCCCAAGCTCACGGTAATCTTGTGGCCTCATTGATACCAAGGATTTCTAAACAACAAACTTGTTTATTTACTTATTCGTCCTCTCAGTTTATCCCAACATGGCTTAAATAATCATTGAACGTGTGACATAATCTATTAAACTTAGGAGTAGCAATTAGAGAATCCAGAGCAGGGTACGGGGAGGCATGGATCTTGGGGCTGAGGTTCAGGACGTCGAAAGGCTCCAAGGATGGCAGGAGACCCTGGCCCAAGGTGCAGGTGCCCAGAAGCTCTGTAGCTGTTGGTAGGGTAGGACTGCTGATCCAGTCTGTGTTCTTCAGGATAATTCCTTTGATAGCCCATGGCAACAGCAGAGAGCTCCGGGTTTTGCCTTCTGTCTCACCCTCAGATGTCTTCTTGTCCATCTGTGGTGCATGGGTGTTCAGGAGTGCACCTTGGCCTCCCTTCTCACCTGGTGCCCCCCCCCACGTTCGTGTATATATTATTATATGTATATAACATATATAATATGAAATATATGTATGCGCACATATACAACATATATAGAATATAAATACAAAGATGGAATAGATGTATTCTATTCTCTCTCTTTAAATATATGTGTCCAGCCTATATTTGTGGTGTGTGTGTGTGTGTGTGTGTATACAGAGAGAGAGGGAAAGGGAGGGGGAGAGAGAGAGACTTGAGAGGGGAGAATCTCCTATCATACATTTAATTCATTGCTTGGTAGGTGCCTGTCTGGACTCTAGTGAAGGTCTCAAAGAAGCAAACACCCTCATCTGCACTGTTCTGTGTGCTCCACAATAATTGCCCCAGACTCTTAATTAATTAATTAATTAATTAATTAATTAATTAATTAATTTTTTCCCCAGACCCTTAATTTATGTCTTTCTTTGGATGCTACTTGTCATGGGAAACCATGTAATCTTAATTTAGTGTTTGCCAATGTAAATGGCAAATTCATAGTAATTTCCTAGGCTGATTCCACAGAGCTGAGCCCATTGTGTACCGTGATCTCTCCTTTCTCACTGCCTTTCTTTCTTCCTTACCTTTCTTATTGCACCTTAAAAACTCCCTTTTTACCCCTTCACCGTAAATAAATGTCTTAGGGGCCTGGATTTTGCCAGACTGCAGAGAGGCTGCTCGCCAGCAGGGAGAGCAGTCAGCTCTTCTAGCTGTTTTCTGTGTTTAGGGAAGGCACTGGAACCTTGCGTGTGTCTGGTAGAACCTAATGGAAAATTGAATTTCATGCATTTTTAATTAAAATGAACTTTTAATAACTTAAGGTATTTTATTATCTTCCTCTAATAACTGAATTAATAATTACATTTAAACGTAATTCGCGTAGTGTTTTTTACTGCAAATAACGCTCTGCGCCAAAATGCCAACCGTGATCAGATTAGGGTGAGTGACGTTATTATATAAAGTGATTAATATTTTTGGAGGTCGTTAGAGCTGCAATTTGGGGAGCTTCAGACAGTTTCTATGAATGCAGACAATTTGTTACTCTAAACTGGGTACTGCCGTTCTCTAAGAGCGGAAGAGCAGATTACCTCTGTTTTATTAAGCTAGGACACCTAATCGAACTTTTCAGACTTTCCTGCTTCATGCCACAGTCACAAGGCAGAGTTTCCACAGATCTGTGGCTTTGAAATGTGAAAATGATGATCATTTGTGCAAAGCCATTGAAACGCAGGTAGTTGGAGAGCTCTGGGGCGCGGATGGGCTCGCATTCCTGTGGCCGCAGCGCCCTCGTGTGGCAAAATGCATCCAGCCTTTGCCACGGCCCCCAGGCCAAGGCTGCACGTGACCCATCACTTCCCCCTGCGGGATGCCTATTACTGGTCACACTCGGGGGAGGTCCCATTCCGCCGGCTGAGCCACCTGCTCTGGTTGTGTTGCGTATTTTTGCCGTTTGCACAGGGCTTGTAGTAAGTCCTGGCTGGGATATAGAAATTCCGTTACATGGGGGTCCTTGCCTTTTACAAGGGCAACATAGTCCGTCCAACAACCAGTTTGGAACACAGATTTTTCCACACAGCAGCGGTTTCACAAATGGTGGTTGGGAACCCAGCGCGTCCACAGAGACCTTTACCGCGGCTGTGCTCCTATTCCGAAGGAGATTTGTGAGCTGGGAAGACCCAGTTAGGGACTGGAGTATCTTTCCTGTGTTGGCTAAATCACCCCTGTAGGCCCTGGGGGTTCGTGTACCCCTGGGAGAGAAGCAGGTCATCAGAGGTGGAAGGAGAAACATTATGTGTTAGCCACCTCCCCCCCCCCCCCCCCCCCCCCCCGCTCTGTCCTGCCTCTCCTGTCCCCAGGGGTGGGGGTGGGGGTGTCAATAGATGCCTCATTTCCTCCCTTACGGACTGACTTCTCCCCAAAACCCTTAGACCCGCCCCAAACCTCATTTGGGTTGAGATCAGGAAACAATTTTTCAAGGGACACTTTTACTGCATCTGATTATAGGTACTTTGTTGGTTTCTGGAGCCTGGAGTGAGGCCCCTTCCCTACTACCTCTCACCTCTCCCCCTGAGGCCTGGACGGGGGTTGTCCTGGGAAATGCAGATCCCACAGAGGGCTTCCCTATTAGCAAGAGAGTCCTATAACATACCCTCCTTATATATGTGTGTGCATGTCTGTGTACATAGGTGTATGAATATGTATATCTAGGCATATGTAATGTAATCTATATGATCTCCATATGTGTGTGTGTATGTATATATATGTGTGTGTGTAGACAGATAAATAGAGACAGAGATAGATTTAAAAGCTGGGTGGTTAGAAGTCCTGCCTTCAGAATCTGAAGTTTTCAAACCTAGCTACTATGACCCTGAGAAAATTTTGTAGTCTCTCCAGGTCTTGGTTTCTTTGTGCAAAATGGGGATCGTAATAGTACCTTCTTCAGAGTTGTGAGGATTTATTGAAGCCCCAAGGTGGGTGTTGGCAGTGCCTGCCGTTTGAGGGTGGGAACCCAAAGCACCGCCAGGAGCTGTGGAATGCCAGCCCCCCCACCCCCCGCCCAGGGCAGGCTGCCAATCTGTGGAGGTGGGAGTGTTGAATGTGTATCTCCTACCTGACTTCCCGTGGGTGATGCCCCATTCATCAAAGAACTGTCAGATTTTAACTTGGCTTCCGTTGTAGCTTAGCTATAAGAACGCAGTGGGCTTGTCTTGCAAGCTAGACATTTTTCATTATATATCAGTAAATTGGCCGTAAGTTTGCCATAAGAATCATACAGTAACTACGGCGAACTGCCCGGCAGAGAAGGTCTGTTCTTGCTTTGCTGACAGAGTCGGGTTTCTGAGACAGTGAGTCAAGAGGTGGGTGGATCCTGGACTCACCCATGCGCCATCTCCCTTTCTGTCCCTTTGGGAGATACTTCCTGGGGTCTGGCTGTCCTTTCTTCTGCTAGCCTCATAGTTAGGACCAGCCAAAGAGTAACCTGCTTTCAAGACTAATGAAGCCTTGATTCAAAAGATAACTTTTCCTTTCCTCCTAGGATACTTGGGATGAACTCCTAATTGGCAACGTAGAAATGAAAAAGGTTTTGTCTTGCTCCAGGTAAGGATTCTCTGAGAGTCAACCTCTGGGGGGTGGTGGTGTGTTCATTGGTCCCTAACCACCACCTAATCATTGGTTCTTGAATGGCAGGTGCATTTTGACCACTGTAGACCCAGATACTGGAGTGATAGACAGGAAGGAGCCACTGGAAACCCTGGAGAGGTAAACAGCAATGTGTCCACTGTGTTTTTAATACTATCCCCATCCCAGAGCTACCTGTGGGGGTAGGTGCCCCGTCCGAGCACCTTTCACTCTGCCTTCTGGTTGGCGTGTGTCTGTGGGTAAGTTGCTTCCTCTTTTTTTAAGGATGGATCTTCGAGTGCTTTTGACAGATTTTTCATTGCCTAATACTGTGTTTTGAAGTTTTCATATCTCTCACATCAATTTTTAATAACATTCACGTGTGTATGTCCACATTAAGACCTCAAATACTGTAATTATTTTTACTGCACCTCAGATTTCTTTATTAGACTCAACATCAAGGATTATGAGACTAATTGAAGTTGCATAATGAAATATTAGAAAAATGGAAATGTAACCAGTTGTCAAGAGTTTATTTATTCGGGAGCTTCCTTTGGGCCCAGGTGTTTTGTTTTGTTGCTCGCTGACTTTAGTTATCAATAGAGAATGTGTTTTTAAAACTTAAGTCAACATTTTTGGGAGATATATTCTATTTTATTTTCTTTTTCTCTGTTTTGTTATTTGTTTCCAATGGTTTTGAGTTTTAGAGAAGAGGTTATTTCTTGAAGCCGTCGGATATGCAAATCTGTTTTGTTTTTTGATTTTTGAGATGCAGTGAATTTTTTTCTCTTTAGACAGGCCTTTTGAAAAACATTAGCTGCATCAGTAGTCCAGCCCCATGCCAGTCATATCTGTATCTTCATTTTTGTTCACCAAGAGCCTCAGCTTTGGGCTTGTAAACCTGGGGAGAGGGGGGAAGCGTATTACTTTCATGCATTGGGCAGAAGGTTTGGAGGGGTGCCTGGGTGGCTTAATGGGTGAAGCATATGACTCGATTTCAGCTCAGGTCATGATCTCAGCGTCCTGGGATTGAGTCCTGCATCGGGCTCTGCGCTCAGCCTGTCTCTCAAATAAATAAATGAATTGACTAAAAAAAAAGAACTTGGCGAGTTCAGGCAGTTCCGTTTTGAGATTGTGTGAGCATTTGTTTCAGGGGGTTGTGAAGTTAGGGGTATACGTGCAAACATATACCACTTACTATTTTTTTTAAACATACCACTTATTTTTATTATTTTTTTATGTTTTTATTTATTTTTATTTTTTGAGTAACACAGTTTTTTCAAACTGAAGCCATGGAAAATTGTTCAGACTCTCAGGATGCTCCTGGAAAAACCGGGATTATGTGTCGTTTGCCTACTTGCGCACAGACTCCTCCGTCCACGTTGTAGAAGAGGCTTCCTATTTATGATAGGTCATCTGAGAATGAAAACTTGAATTCTCTTGAGAGCCCTTAAATTCTTATTTCCCTTTTGTGCCTGATTATGAATTTTTGCTTCTTTCAGCTACCGCCTGTGTGATCCTTCCGAGAAGGCAATATACAAGTCGTCCCCACTTTTTGGGATCTATTGTTCAGTGGAGAAGATCGGCAGCCTGAAAATTGGTGACCCGGTGTATCGGCTGGTTCAGTGACGTGGTACGTGGTTCGGCGAAGGGCCGGCTTTGCTGCTGGAATGCATTGCTTCCAGACCACTGCCGAGTCTTCTTGCGTTGAGATGTGTTTACGTTTTGCTGCTTTAACTCTTCGGAGGATGAGTGGTTTGTGTTCTGCTCTTTGGAGTTGGAAAATGCCTTTTCGTTTTCTTCCCTCCACAATCTGATTTATTTCGCCTAGGCTTCCTCTCCCACTGCCCATTCAGTTATAAAAGGCTGATGCAGGAGCCCCAGCAAAAGACAGGTAGATGTTCTCAGTTCATTAAGAAATAAGGAAATGAAGGTGAGCAGGTCTCAAGAGTTCTATATTGATTTTTTCTGTCTGTGATAGAAAAGTGAGGGGAGGGGCGCCTGGGTGGCTCAGTCGTTAAGCGTCTGCCTTCGGCTCAGGTCATGATCCCAGGGTCCTGGGATCGAGTCCCACATTGGGCTCCCTGCTCAGCAGGAAGCCTGCTTCTCCCTCTCCCACTCCCCCTGCTTGTGTCCCTGCTCTCACTCTCTCTCTCTCTGTCAAATAAATAAATAAAAATCTTTAAAAAAAGAAAGAAAGAAAAGTGAGGGGAAATGTTTAAATTATCCAAAATCAACTTGAGAAAAACATTAAATATTTTTTATAAAATTTATTTTTAAAATATGATTTAAAGTTTAAGAAATATTAGTGTATCAAGGTGCCTGGATTCTGAATCATAAGGTAGAAAATAATGCTCTCACCTTGATTTCATCAGGCCAGAGACAACCCTGACGCCTGGAACATAATGCCCAACCCCCAAATTATAGAAATAAAATCATTTGGAAGACTTCGAATTGAGGTTTATTAAACAACTCTTTTCATAAAATCTATAACCCCAGTTCTGAAAGTCACCTCATGTCCGTAACTCTCGACCGTTGTTCTTTCTGATCCTGGCCTGACCTTCTCACCTTCCCGCTTGACCAGCTTTGAGGACACCATGGAATACTGGTCCAGACTGTCTAGATCCAGCATCAGATAGACTTGGGTTCATAATCTAGCAGCTCCTTTTCCTAACTTGGTTGAATTATTTAACCTCTTAGCCTTACTACCCTTATCTGCAAAGTGTTGGAATACGGCAGTACTCAACCAAACAATCATCACAGTTATTTTGAGGATTAATTTATATAAAGTTGCAGCATTGCAACAGAAATGTGAGGAGTCCGGATTGGGTGGGGGTGGGAACCATGGGCAGTGAAAGAATTCACCCAGGGCGGAGCAAAGGAGGGAGTTTATTGAATACACCGCAGCGGAGCTGTAAGGCAGGACA